>NC_133411.1:98320000-98540000 GCF_049350105.2 Macaca mulatta
TTGTCGGGGCCATTCACAGGCATTGGAAGCACAGAAGGAAAGATGACTTGGGAGGATATAAAGAATTGAGTAAATCAGATGTCTGAGGCACATACAAATGGATAGGATTAGTGGAAATTTTATAAGGCTAAAAGTCAAGCAAGAAATCTGGGATAGATATTCCACTCTGGGAGAGGGTTCTGTGTTTGGAAAAAAAAAATCCGTTCAAGAAAAACAGCAACATAAAGATAAGAATAGAAGCCTGGGATAAAGAAAGAGAACGAGGAGACTAGCAAAAACCTTTTAGGGTTGAAAATAAAAAAACTGGGACAGAGTGGAATCACAGAAGTCAAGAGAAAGATAATTTTAAGGAAGGATGAGTCAAATGCTACCAGACCACATAATTTTGAAATTAGAAGGAAATCAGTGCCCTTAGGAAGAAGAGTTTTCAAGACCTATAGATTTAAGATATACAAAAGCCAAGCAGCACTTACTACAATAGTGTTTAGAAAAGCAAGTCACATTTTTATCTATCTCATAGCCAGATTTGTAATGAAATTAGGAGGGGTATTTTCACTTAGCATACACATATTGATTTGATGTGCAGAACAACTTTGAGGCTGAGAGAGTTCAGGAAACTTGCCATCTTCCCTTGTGACAAAATGGCATATCCAGAATTTGAACTTGTGTTCAGTGCTCCATAAGAGAGTCATAATACATTGATTTGCTGTAAAAAAGCAAGACAAGTAGCCACATATAGCAATAGCCGAGAAGGGAAGAGAAAGAGACAGAGGGAAACAAATAGGAATAAATAATCTTACACACAACCTTGCACTTATTTATAAGAAAAGAAACAATATGAAGTATCTTAGACTGAGAAAAGAAGTTGTTAGCTGGCCACAGGGAAAGTGCAACAGAAGGATTTCCACAATGGTCATTATTCGAGAAAATGGCTAAATATAAGATGAATGATTGTTTGGGAAATATTGGTTTATTAAGAATCTGTGCCTTTAGGTGACTCAGAGAAGGAAATTCAAATTTCTCAAGTGGGACTTCAGAATTCTGCATCAGTACTACTTTGAGTTATTTAAAAAAAAATTTTGGGCTGCATGTCAGAACTTTTGACTCTAAATATGTGGGAATGAAGATCTGCTTTAAAAAATTCATATATAGGAGCTATCTATATTTTATATGTATACACTCAAATAAAGCATCAGTGTGTTTAAGGGAGGATGAATGAGTATAAATGCATTCTACATGTTCTAGAAATTAGATGCATTAAAATGCATGTCAGCATTTCTCTAATAAATAAAAAAATTAAAAGTATGTGTTTATATAATTATATTTTTAAAATTCTGTTCTACATCTATTGTTTTTATAATAAATTCCCATCTAAATCTGAAAGAGTGGTAGAATTTTCTAATTCTTTTGAAAATCAGCTGCAAACTTTTTCTAGTGTACATGCATTGTAACAAAATTCAAGAGTTGGCTACAATAATTTTTAGCCTCCAAAATTTTGCAGGTTGCCATTCATTAGCAAAGGTAAGAAAAGATATTGTCCAAAATTTAACAACAAAGAAATTATACCAATCAAGTGTCCTTTAAAATATTATATAATTTACGTATTTGATATGCTTGTTTGCTTATTAATAATTTACAGAGTAGTAAATCAAAAGTGAGATCTTAAGCATTTTGAAAAAGAATGTATGAGCTAAAATAATGGGTGCTTACAGAAACAAGCTTCTAATGCTTTTATATTCTTAATGAAAAATATTGCTTGTAGGTATTAACATATAAATGCCTGTTCTCCACACCCAAGTTCACGTTGTCAACACAGTTAATCTAGCAGGTGTATGCATTATTTCAACATACTTTCGAGAACATAAATTCTCCAGTTTTTAAAAATTCTATTATCTTAGATATTAACCTACTTATACTTAAATATAGTTGAATGACTTTTGCTGCTTAGGTTTTTAATTATTTATAACTTTTGCTATTTTATTTCACTAAATAATATAAACTAAATAAATGATATAAGCTACAGATATGCTTAATCTCTACTTCCATTAATAATTTTACTTCTATATCTATCCCAGGAGTATTAGACCTTTCCATACTAGTGGGATGGTTAGTTAAGGCAATCCAGAAACGAGAAAGAAAACACAAATGCATGAACTTTAAACTTTTTTAAATGAATATTTTGCATTAAATAAATATTTTGTATTAAATGAATATTTTATAATTTTACAGGATGTTTTCCTGTAAAATTAAATATGTAAGCCAAAACCCAAATTATTTCTTCAAGCATTTTTTTTTGCCCAACCTCTAACAGTTATTCCAATAATTTATTCCTTCTGAGGTAAAAAGTTATGTATTTTGGGAAGTCATCTAAATTAAGTAGGTATATTTGTGCGTGTCCGTGTGTGCAATTTCAATTATAAATTTATAGATTATATGACCTTTCTGTGAATATAGATGAACTCCCTCATATATCATTGTATTCAGCTCATATTGTTTAAATTTAACAAAATTTAACCCTGAATACTTGTTTTTGTAATTATACTTCAATCTGTGCACAGCATTTCTTGCCATCCAAAAATTACAGGCTTCTAGGTTATGGGAGTGGATCATTGATTACAAACAACAGGATGGAAAAATGAGTGGAAGTAATTTATTTTACAGATAATTGTGAAGTAATTTATTTCGACAAGCACTTTGCTTTCTTTATAATTACTATATAATACAGCAGATTTAGTAATGTATTACTTCGTATCAGTAACAACCAACATTTTCAATGCAAACACTTCAGAAAATTACCCTTATTGGAGAAAACAGACATTGCATTTTATTTCCAAATAGCTTTCTAAGTGACAATAGGAAAGACACACCATTACCTACCATTTCCTAACGCTAAAAATCATAAAGCAAAAATAATTTTTCTTTCAGGCCTACATGGAAAACATAAAACTTTCCTTTTAAAATAAGAATCTCATGACCCGTCCTTTAGTCTTCAAATGATCAGGTGTTTTATGACAAAGATTTCCAAAGGTTCTTAGTTTTCAAATTTCTATCAATTTCCTCTTAATATAAAACTCATGCTATATTTGATTTTTTTTTCTCACAGAAATCCCAAATACTTGGATATTCTCTTCTCTTTGAATATATTTCATAACTGTTGTTATGGTAAATCCAAATTTACTTTGCTTAATCTAGTTATCTATCCATAAAAGTCTTCCAAGTATTCAGTTCTAAAAACAGCCTTTTATTTTTCTTCTCCACTGACTCATATTTTAAGCAAATTGCCTATTACTCATGCTTTGAAGAGAATGTTTTTAGTTTGCTACTTTACTTTTTCCTTAGGGGAAAAGAAACATTTTTCATGTTCTAAATTCTTAAATTCTTAATTTAAGTTAAGCCATTTTGGGGGTGGGGTGGGGGATTTGTTTATATTGACCACTTCACTCCATGTGTTTCAGGTTTCACAGAAAAGCCATAGCAACTAGAGGACTCTAGTATAGATACTGCCACTTAGCCAATGGTTTAGAAATTTTCACAAGTTTAGATTTAAAGGAAATATTAATACACTGAGTTTCATTAAACTTTTTCAACACAATATGATACTGTCACATAAAATTTGAAAGTTATGTAACTTTAAAAAAATGTTACCCTTTTGTGAGCTTTTAGAGTTGTGCTTTTAAATTTAGTTGTGCTTTTAAATAAAATTGAATAAAATCACACAAGGAGCAAATTTAATGCTATTGTAATGCCTCTAGAGGGCAGTATTAAATTATTTGAGACTGTAACCTAGACTTTCTCAAGCAAGTCACTCAATATTTGAAGAGGTGACAATGAAAATGGAAGAGGGTAGTGTTCTTTTTGTAATCTTATTCATGGATGCAAATGGCTGTGAAATCCAAGTCCTCACACTTGAATCAACAAGTGTTGTGGGAAGACGGTTTTTTTAATTGAGCTTCTTATCTGCTCTGCAGAGAAAGAGCTTATTTTCTCCTACTACTAAGGTCTCTGGACTTTCATTGGCACACTTAAAATACGTGATGCTTATAGAGTGAAAATAATTAATTGCTTTCCAATAAGGACTCTTTCCCTGCAGACCACTGTAAGAACCGCACTTTTGGTCAGATCACATTATTTTCACATTTGTGATTTGAATTGTGGATTTTGAAATATTCAAATAAATTAATTGTTTAAATAGTCTTTCAAAATTGTATCAGCTACAAGTATAATTTTTTTCCTATGAGAACTCTTTTCCTCACTACATAGAGATATAAAATTTTTCAGGTGGTTTCTTAGCTCTCCAATACAATAAAAAGAACAAGTAAATATAAGGGATAATGAAATCCTTACTAACTGGTGTCAGTTAACTTTAGCCCTTTTCTCGCAGAAACCATGCTTCATCCCTGAAGCACGAGAGACTCCTGAGACAAGGGTGAATTGTTGGCCCTGTTCAAATAGATAACTATAATTTACAGTTTTTCATTTCAGTTCTTTTCTTTGTAGATGTATCTTTCCAAAGTTATAAAGTCAATTTGATTTTTCCTGAATAATCATGTTACACCCTGAGGTGATGAAAGAAGATTCGAGAACCCAGCTGCTTTCCTGTATTCAAAACTGGTTGAAAGCATGAAGGTTTATTCTTCTTGTTGTTTATATAAAAGGTAGGATCAGCATGACTGCTTTACTCATTCTTCTGACATTCTCTTTGGGAGTGTAGAATATATTTTCTTTTATAGAATATGCTTCCAACCTGAATACAGAATCTGAAGGATGGTTTTACATTTCTTCCAATAATTTTTGTGAAAGAAATATTAAATATGCCCTTTAAATTTGTAGCAGCCATGCTTAATTTAAAATTAAGTACATAGGAAATTTTGATTTTGGAAAAAAAACTTATTTGTTAAGATAGCTTATACACTTTATCTTCTTAGTACCCTATTTGTGCAATATTGTAAATATTTTATGAAACCTTACAGTATCTGTGTGAGAGGTATAAAGCATTATTCCTGCTTTTAAATGGAAAACATTGAATTCTAGAGTCAAAAGTGACTTCTGTAAGGTTACTTATAGATCAACATTGGTATGCATAAGAAAAAAGTTTTCTAATTTCTGTTGAAAACATCTTATTTATTTTAAATAAATCCTTTCTGCATCAGAAAACAGACATCCTCTAAAAGTAAAGAAAAAAAAAGGCTATTTGTTTCCAACTTTCTCTGAACACCTGGAGTCTCCTCAGAAGGCAGATCTCCACTCCTCGAGTGCTACACACTTGTCTGCCCCTCTTGCCAGTCAGTGGTACAGAATATTCTAAACTGCAGATATTTCTGCTGTAAATGCACTGATAGTTTTGCTTCAGAGTGCAGCCACTGTGGACTAAGAGAACGATTGATCAATAAACTCAGGGGTCTTCTGATATTTTTAATACACTTGGATACAATTGTCATTAGCATTCCAGGAAAGTCCCTGAACGTATCACTAATATTTCCCACTGGTTCCTGTGGCATAAGGGATACTGTGATGTACATTGTTTCAAACATGGGACATCACACCTGGTGGGAGTACCCTGGATTTATCAGTGGTTCTGCTCCTCACATACCCCTGTGCATAGGCTAGTTTGTGAAACTCTTGGAGGCCGCATGGCTTGTGAAACACATGGAGGTCCAGCAAACTCAAAGAACTCCATACAATCACTGTAACCATTTACTGACCAATCTCTTAACCTGTTTTTCAACCCCTAGATTCTCTCTTTCTACCCTAATACATCCCACTTTCTGCCACTGCTGTTCAAAATGTGTCCAGACTCAGCATCCCAAGCCCCGTGTAATCTCATGCCTTTTACTTACTATTCAGGTAAATCTCTCTCTCTCATGCAATATCTACCATGAAAACAAATCGAGTCATGTGTATGCCAAAAACTTCCAACACTCTTTGTTCAATCCAACTCGTGCTTCAGAGTTCTAGACTTGTATATATCCAGTAGCCCCTTGGCATCAGTACTTAGATGTGCCATAGAAAAACTGACCTCATCCGGAATGTAATTCATCATCTCCATACACAAACCTGTTTTTCTTCCTGTGCTTTCAATCACAGTGAAGAGCATCACAATTCAGCAGTTGCCCAAACCAGGAACTGTTGCTTTCTTCATCTGTAACTTCGATTATTCCTGAAATCCTAAATATTTCTTGAATCCTTTCACTTATCTCCTCTTCCTGAGTCTAGCTCACCATCATCTCTTGAAGTGACTCAGAAACGGAAAGCCACAAACTGCACGTTCTCACTTACAAATAGGTAAGCAATGGGTACACATGGACCTACAACGTGTAATCATAGACACTAGAGACACCAACAGGTGAGAGGCTGGCAAGGTGGTGAGGAATGAATTATTGCCTGTTGGGCACAATGTAGGTGATTTAGTGTATACTATTCAGGGTACACTAAAAGCCCACGCTTCACCACTACACAATATATCCATGTAATACCACTGCACTTGTGCTCCCTTAATCTATTTTTAAAAATTAGAAAAATAAAAATAAATAAATAATAAAATACTACAACATTTCTCATAATGGAATCAAAATAACTAAAACAAAATTTCTTCACTTGAAACTCTTAAATGATTCATTTTTCTTTCAGGGTAAAGTCCATATCAATTATATGGTTTTCAAGATCCTGTATTATCTGGGCTTTGCTTATTCAACCAACCACAATCTTGGCTTTCCTAAGATTGGCACCAACCATGAAAAAAATCCATTTTTTCCTGCAGGAAAACAATTGCCACCTTGAATTCTAAATGTGAGGGAATTCATGGCTGTGAATTGTGGTAATCAGGTATTCTCAGTTTGTTACAGACAGTTGCCTTATATTAATATGTCCAAATATTAATTCAGACACATCTCCAAGTGAATCGCTTCTCTCAAGCACATCCTGTTCTAAACAGCGACCTTGCTTTTTGACTCTTCCTCAAGCATCAGGCTTTAGCTTAGATACAAATTTTTATAGGCTGCCTACCCTACAAGGTAGGTATGTGGGTTCCTACCTGTGTGTGCACGTAGCATCCTGCATTTCCTCCATCACATGGTTATTATATCTTGATTTCCTGTTCACTTAATTGTATTGCTACTAGACTGTTAGCTCCATGAGGGCAGAGGCTCTGTCTCTCTTGTTCCCACATTTGTACTCAACTCTGGGTACAGTGCTTAGAACCATTAGGTGCTCAATTAACATTAGTTAAGTGAATGAATGTAGC
Source organism: Macaca mulatta (assembly GCF_049350105.2). Lineage (NCBI taxonomy): Eukaryota > Metazoa > Chordata > Mammalia > Primates > Cercopithecidae > Macaca > Macaca mulatta. The sequence continues at coordinate 98,327,241 of NC_133411.1, forward strand.
AAATATATCTGAGAGTTCTAAGCCTTATGTCATATTGTTCCATTTTTGGGAAAGCCCACATTTTTGTTTATATTTTAGTATTAAATTTTATTTATTTTCAAATAATCTCAAATATATAGAAAAGTTGAAAGAACAGTACAAAGAATTTTTTTTCCTGAACTATTTGAGACTACATTGCCAAATTGTTGCCTCATGATCCCTTAATCTCTTTTGGCTGCTGTAACAAAATACCTTAGACTGAGAAATTTACAAACACAGGAATTAATTGCTCAAAGGAAGTTCCAGATTAGGTGTCAGCTCTTTCAGTGTCTGGTGAGGGTCCATTCCTCATAGATAGTGCCTTCTGTGTGTCCTCCTATGGTGGAAGGGCAAGCAGACTCCTCCTCCAAGCTTCTTTTAGAAGGGCATTAATTCTATTCCTGAGGGCTTCACCCTCATGACTTAATCATCTTTTAAAGGTTCTGCCTCTTAATATCATCCCAGGGTGGGTTAGGTCTCAATATATGAATTCACAGTGTGGGGAGGGGACACACAAATATTTAGACCATAGTAATTCATAATACTTTAACATATGTTTTCTAAAACACATGGATATTCTCCTATATAACCAACATGGAACCACTGAAATCAGAAAATACAAGATAAGTGACTAATTTTCAGACCCCTTTCAATTCTTGTCAAATGTACCAATACATCCTGATCCATACATGGAAATGACAGGTCTGTTGGATGGAAGAAATAAATTAACCAATCCCTGAACTGCCTTAACTCATGACTTTTTCTAACATACATAATACATTTTTGTATTGTTAGAGCCACTTTGAATTGACTTTTTTAATGTTTGCAAATAAAGGCAATCTCATTGTTAAATAACATTTGAACAGTTGTATGCTGTTATTTTATGCATGTTGGTCGTGTATCTCCATTCTAAATTTCAAATCCTAAAGCATATGGGCCATAATTAAGAATCATTTTCCATATTTCCCGGCATCAAGCACAATGTTTGCTGCATAATATCTGATAAATATCTGTTTGTTAATAATATTCTCCTTTAAACCTTATTAGATTATTCATTTCTTCTCTTAAATTTGAAAGGTAAATATTTTATATACTTCCATGACCATGAAAGAATTCAAATTGTCCCTGTTTGCAGATGACATGATTGTATATTTAGAAAACCCCATTGTCTCAGCCCAAAATCTCCTTAAGCTTATAAGCAACTTCAGCAAAGTCTCAGGATACAAAATCAACGTGCAAAACTCACAAGCATTCTTAGACACCAGTAACAGACAGAGAGCCAAATCATGAATGAACTTCCATTCACAATAGTTTCAAAGAGAATAAAATACCTAGGAATCCAACTTACAAGGGGTGTAAAGGACCTCTTCAAGGAGAACTACAAACCACTGCTCAGTGAAATAAAAGAGGATACAAACAAATGGAAGAACATACCATGCTCATGGATAGGAAGAATCAATATTGTGAAAATGGCCATACTGCCCAAGGTAATTTATAGATTCAATGCCATCCCCATTAAGCTACCAATGACTTTCTTCACAGAATTGGAAAAAACTGCTTTAAAGTTCATATGGAACCAAAAAAGAGCCCGCATTGCCAAGACAATCCTAAGTCAAAAGAACAAAGCTGGAGGCATCACACTACCTGACTTCAAACTATACTACAAGGCTACAATAGCCAAAGCAGCATGGTACTGGTACCAAAACAGAGATACAGACCAATGGAACAGAACAGAGTCCTCAGAAATAATAACACACATCTACAGGCATCTGATCTTTGACAAACCTGAGAGAAACAAGAAATGGGGAAAGGATTCCCTATTTAATAAATGGTGCTGGGAAAATTGATTAGCCATAAGTAGAAAGCTGAAACTGGATGCTTTCTTTACTCTTTATACGAAAATTAATTCAAGATGGATTAGGGACTTAAATGTTAGACCTAAAACCATAAAAACCCTGGAAGAAAACCTAGGTAATACCATTCAGGACATAGGCATGGGCAAGGACTTCATGTCTAAAACACCAAAAGCAATGGCAACAAAAGCCAAAATTGACAAAAGGGATCTAATTAAACTAAAGAGCTTCTGCACAGCAAAAGAAACTACCATCATAGTTAACAGGCAACCTACAGAATGGGAGAAAATTTTTGCAATCTACTCATCTGACAAAGGGCTAATATCCAGAACCTATAAAGAACTCAATCAAATTTACAAGAAAAAAAACAAACAACCCCATCAAAAAGTGGGTAAAGGATATGAATAGACACTTTTCAAAAGAAGACATTCACACAGCCAACAGACACATGAAAAATGCTCATGATCACTAACCATCAGAGAAATGCAAATCAAAACCACAATGAGATACCATCTCACACCAGTTAGAATGACAATCATTAAAAAATCAGGAAACAACAGGTGCTGGAGAGAATGTGGAGAAATAGGAACACTTTTACACTGTTGGTGGGACTGTAAACTAGTTCAACCATTGTGGAAAGTAGTGTGACGATTCCTCAAGGATCTGGAACTAGAAATACCATTTAACCCAGCCATCCCATTACTGGGGATATACCCAAAGGATTATAAGTCATGCTGCTATAAAGACACATGCACACGTATGTTTATTGCGGCACTATTCACAATAGCAAAGACTTGGAATCAACCCAAATGTCTATCAGTGACAGACTGGATTAAGAAAATGTGGCACATATACACCATGGAATACTATGCAACCATAAAAAAGGATGAGTTTGTGTCCTTTGTAGGCACATGGATGCAGCTGGAAACCATCATTTTCAGCAAACTATCACAAGAACAGAAAATCAAATACCGCATGTTCTCACTCATAGGTGGGAATTGAACAATGAGATCGCTTGGACACAGGAAGGGGCACATCACACACCAGGTCCTAATGTGGGAAGGGGGTAGGCAGGAGGGATAGCGTTAGGTGATATACCTAATGTAAATGATGAGTTAATGGGTGCAGCACACCAACATGGCACATGTATACATATGTAACAAACCTGCACATTGTGCCATGTACCCTAGAACTTAAAGTATAATTTTTAAAAAATGAAAAAAAAAGGAAAGAATCATCTAGAAATAAGACTATAAGAGCATACCATTTTAAGAGCAGAAATGTTTTTTTCAAATAAATTTATTGGGAGTTTTCTTTTCTCTTACTTTAGTGTAAGAGTATAAAATGTCAGATTTGAAAAGGATCTTATAGATGATCTAGCCAAATTCCATTTTAAAGAATTATATTCCATGGCTCAGGAATATTTTACAGTTTTAGTTATTTTTCACCAATCTATAGTTAGCCCTTCAAAATAGTCCTATATACAGTAGTCCAAAGTATTTGAAAACCCACAGCCTTGACTACATCATCCTCTTTTGAATGATCTTTTTGGTCAAGTACAAACCGTTACTTGAAAAATGTCTACAACTATTTAACATTTGACTCAAATTTCTTCTTTGCTCCCAATAGTATGCTAACATACTTTATGTTATAATGAATTATTTAGTAAAATATATTATCTTTTTCCTTGTGTCATCATGCTTCTCCTATCAATCAATCTATTGTCTATAAAATATGAGATAAAATATTATAATTATTAAGAGCATGGACTCTGGAACCACACTGACTAGGTTAGAACACCCATCTCTCCATTTGCTCCTTGTGGGAACCTGAAAAATTTAAATTAATCTCTCAGGGCCCTTGTTTTCACATATACAAAACCAGAAGAAGAGTAGTACTGGCCTTCCAGGATGGTTTTAAGGACTAAACTATTTAATACATGTACAGTTCAAGGAAGATGATGAGCACTCATTGAGATAATCTTTTATATTATGGTGATTGGTACAGATCATCTATTTATGAAAACAAAAGGACGTTCATAAAATACTATGTTTAAAGAAAGTTGTCCATGATTATTTCAGAACCGTATATGCATCTGTGTTCTCCTACACTGTGCTCTATTCTAATAAATGAGTACTCACTTCATTTTATATGTTTGTCATTTATGGAATTATTTGTAATTTCTTAAGATATTCTTTAATAAAAAGCATCTTTTTTTTGTATTGTCTCAGTATATTTTTAACTCATTTAATGGAAAGTTGCTTTTGAGTTATGAAAATAAAAATCAATAGTAAAATGTTATATGTCTTTATACAGGCATACTTCAAAGATTTTGTGGGTTCAATTCCGGGACACCACAATAAAGCAAATACTATAATAAAACAAGTCACACAATTTTTTTGTTTTCCTGGTGTGTATAAGAGTTGTTTACACTATACTGATCTCCATTAAGTGTGCAACAGCATTGTGTCTAAAACTGTACATATCTTAATTTTAAAGACTTTGTTGCTGATAAATGCTAACAATCATCTGAGCCTTCTGAGAGTTGTAACCTTTTTGCGGGCAGAGGGTCTTGCCTCCGTGTTATTGGCTGCTGACTGATCAGGTGGTGGTTGCCAAAGATTTAGGTGGCTGTGGCAGTTTCTTAAGAAAACAGTGGAATTTGTTGCGTCTATTTATTATTATTTTTTTCAGGAATAAGTTATCTGTGACATGCAATGCTGTCTGATAGCATTTTACCCAGTGTAGAGCTTCTTGCAAAATTGGATTCAGTCCTCTCAAACCCTGCCACTGTTTTATCAACAAAGTTTATGTACAATTCTAAATCCTTTGTGGTCATCTCAGCAATGTTCAGTGTCTTTACCAGGAGTAAACTCCATCATTTTCTTTGTTCATCCGTAAGAAGCAATTCAGCAACTCATCTTTTTTTTTTTTTTTATCATAGAGACTGTGGCAATTCATATTTTCAGCTTTAGTTCTATTTCTAGTCCTCTTGTTCTGTCCACCCCACCTGCAGTTACGTCCTCTGAAGTCTTGAACCCATCAAAGTCATCCATTAATGTTGGAGTAAACTTTCCAAATCCCTGAAAATGTTGATAGTTTGACCTCCTCCCATGAATCCCAAATGTTCTTAATGGCATCTAAAATGGTGAATTTTTTCCAGATTTTTTTTTTTTTTTTTTTTTTTTGAGACGGAGTCTGGCTTTGTTGCCCAGGCTGGAGTGCAGTGGCGCGATCTCAGCTCACTGCAAGCTCCGCCTCCCGGGTTCAAGCCATTCTCCTGCCTCAGCCTCCGAGTAGCTGGGACTACAGGCGCCCGCCACCTCGCCTGGCTAATTTTTTGTATTTTTAGTAGAGACGGGGTTTCACCGTGTTAGCCAGGATGGTCTCGATCTCCCGACCTCGTGATCCGCCCGCCTCGGCCTCCCAAAGTGCTGGGATTACAGGCGTGAGCCACCGTGCCCGGCCTCTTTTCCAGATTTTTAATTCACTTTGTCCATATCCATGAGAGAAATCACTATCTATGGTAGCTATGGCCTTACAAAATGTATTTCTTAAATAATAAGACTTGAAAATCAAAATTACTCCTTGATATAAATGATAAAGTGCTGCAGAATGGATGTTATGTTAGCAGGCATGAAAACAACATTAATCTTCTGTACATCTCCATTAGAGCTCTTGGGTGACCAGGTGCATTGCCAATGAGCAATAATATTTTGAAAGGATTGTTTTTCTGAGCCTTAGGTCTCAACAGAGGGGTTAAAATATTTAGTAAACCATGTTGTAAACAGATAAGCCATGTGGGATTTGTTTTTTCATTTGTACAGCACAGGCAGAGCAGATTTAACGTAGTTCTTCAACTTAAAGTTACCAGCTGCGTTAGCCCTTAACAAGAGAGTCAGACTGTTGTTTGAAGCTTTGAAGCTAGGCATGGACTTTTCCTCTCTAGTTACGAAATTCCTAGATGACATTGTTTACCAATAGAAAACTCTTACATCTACATTGAAAATACATTTGATGTAGCCACCTTCATCAAAGATCTTAACTAGATCATCTGGATAACTTGCTACAGCTTCTACAGCAGCACTTGCTGCTTCACCTTGTATGTTCTTTTATGAGCCAACTTCTGCTAGCTTCCAACTTTTCTTCTTCAGCTTCCTCATCTTTCTGAGCTTACACAGAATTGAAAGAATTTAGGATCTTGTTCTGGATTAGGCTTTGGCTTAAGGGAATGTTGAGGTTGGTTTGATCTTCAATCCAGACCACCCAAATTTTCTCCACATCAGCAATAAGGCTGTTTTGTTTTCTTATCATTTGTATGTTTACTGGAGAACTACTTTTAATTTTCTTCAAGAACTTTTCCTTTGTATTCACAACTTGGCTAACTGTATGGTGCAAGAGGCCTAGCTTTCAGTCTATTTTGGCTTTCCACATGCCTTACTCACTAAGCTTAATCGTTTCTAGTTTTTCATTCCAAGTGAGAGGCGTGTGACTCTTCCTTTCAGTTCTACACTTAGAGGCCTAATTGTAATATTGTTTTGTCTCAGGGAATAGGGAGGTCTGATGAGGGGGAGAGAGATGAGGGAAAGTACGGTGGGTAGAGCGGTCAGAACATGCAGAACATTTATTAACTCCACCGTCTTATATGGACATGGTTTGTAGCAGCCCAGCACACTTATAATAGTAACATCAAAGATCACTGATCATAGATCACCATAATGATATAAGTATAACGAAAAAGTTTGAAATAGCTTGGAAATTACCAACCTGTGTTGCAAATACATGAAATGAGCACGTGCTGTTGGAAAAATGGTGCCAACAGACTTACTCAATTCAGGGTTGCCACAAACCTTTAATCTGTAAAAACTGTAATATCCGGAAAACACAATACACTGAAGTGTAATAAAATAAGGTTATGTCTGTAATGTAAAACTGTTTAATGAACTTCATGATAAAGTACTATAAAGATTTCTAGAAAAAGTTATACAGATGCTGTATACTAACTGATAGAAGACTAAAATGAATCTTTTTTGTTACTGATTTTCTTACTAAAAAGTTTAATTTCTCAACTGGTTCAAATGTGCAGCTGCTTCTTGATACTTCAGGTATCTCTCAGACTAGGGATAGATAATTAAGAGGCATTAATATAGAATGAATAGTTGAGCAAAGAACTGTTCATGGAAACAAAATAAAAATAAAGAAGAAAGTTATAGCTTTGGAGAGATCAAAATAGATAATGGTAAAGTCAGTATAATGTTTTATGGCTTACAGTGTGCTTTCATATACACTATTGTTAACATGTTTCAAGGAAGAATTTTTAAATTTCTCAATCCCTACCCTTTTGAACCATTGAAAGGATGTATTTGTTTATTATCTGATATTTTAGTTTTTATTTCTCCTTACTTCAAATATATACCTTTACATGCATTCAAAATAATTTTGTGTTATCTTTTATATTATGTAATTCTGAATAACTCTGTAAGAGTTCTCATCTATACACTTTCCTTATAGAAGTTCCATATTCCTTGTGATGAGACATTTGGGTACATAAAGAAGAGTTGCTATAGCTAGGAGCTGCTAAGAAGTATGTTAAATCCCTGCTGAGCTTACTTCAGTTAGCCACGAGATGGGTGGTGGGGATAAGAAAAAAAGAATAGGAGGAGGAAGAGCATATATTTCTTGCTCATATTTTCATCCACTTGGCAACTCAATCCTTTTGTGTTAACAAGTTCTTTGGGGAATATAAGTAACCACTAGGAAGGCCAGAACTGTGGATGATTCATTTTTTATCTTTTGTCTAAATCATATCAACAGCTAGAAGTGACTAGAGATTATACTGCTGTATGAGAAGATGGGAAAAGAACTGGTATATAGAAACAATAGAGAAAAAAAGGAAAAGAAAACTGTCAAATGTTGCCAGGCTGGAGGCTGGTTAGGCACTTATAACTAGGAATACTATCAGCTTATAGTGTTCTTGATAACTCCTCCTTCATTTCTCTTTCACTATTGGTAGTGTTCCTGGACAGTGGTCCCCATCCGGACCCCAAGAAAGGATTCTTAGATCCAGCACAAGAAAGAATTCAGGACAAGTCTGCAGTGCAAAGTGAAAGCAAATGTATTAAGAAAGTAAAGGAATAAAAGAATGGCTACTCCATACACAGAACAACCCAGAGGGCTGCTGGTTGCCCATTTTTACGGTTATTTGTTGATAATATGCTAAACAAGGGGTGTATGCCTCCCCTTTTTAGACCATATAGGGTAACTTCCTGATGTTGCCATGGCATTTATAAACTGTCATGGCTCTGGTGGGAGTGTAGCAGTGAGGTCGACCAGAGGTCACTCTCATGGCCATTTTGGTTTTGGTGGGTTTTGGCCAGCTCTGTTACTGTAAAATGTTTAATCAGCAAGGTCTTTATGACCTGTATTTTGTGTTTTGACCTCTTATCTCATCCTGTGACCTAGAATGAATTAACCCTCTGGGAATGCAGCCCAGTAGGTTTCAGCCTCATTTTACCCAGCTCCCATTTAAGATGGAGTTGCTCTGGTTTACACGCCTCTGACAGAAGCAAAGGATTTCCTTTATTCTTGGGCTTTCTGTAAGATACTGAGGACAGATATGGAGATTCTCTTTTATTTATTCAATATCAAGTTTCTACTAGGGATACACGCTGGGGAAATGGTGCTACTCAGAGTGGTTAGGAAGCAGGTACTACTTTCCCAACTTTCTCTTTCTTTCAACTGAACTCAAATTGAATCCTAATAGGTGTATATTGCAGAGTGACCAAAAAGAAAAATAAAAGGTCAAGATTTGTGTCATGACCTAATTCATGCTCTTGTACCAAAAAGAGGAGCGGGGCTCATAGCTTTAGGCCTTCTCTATGTAATGTTTCTCTTCCAGATCTTCATCAGTGCTTATCAAATTTCCCTGCCCTGCCTCTCCACACACCACAAGTGCACACGCGTGCACACACATACACACCCCATTCTCTTCTAAGACCCTCTCTCACCTTTAATATTTGATTCATTAGGACCTTTCTGTGTCCAAAATATACCAGTATTTCTTGTGTTCTCCACTTTTCCTAGACTTCAGTCACAGGCTTTTCCTCTCCTTTTTTGTGAACTTGGATTCTGTCAGTGGTAAGATACAATGTGCGTAGTCTAGAGCAGCCCTGGAAAATTTCTGCAAGAGTAACTTGAAAGCAAGAACACTTACCATAAGACTCAACATAGCCTGGTCTCATGAAGAAGGCACATCCCTTTCATTAATATGACTTTGACCCTACTCCTTGAAAAAAATAACTCAACATTACTTCACAATAGAGTATGTATTTTACTAACTTCTAACTTCTACTAACTTCTAATACATACATAGAGTATGTATTTTAATAACTTCAGCCTGTTTATACAAATAGGCTGCTATATAAGCTGAGAAGAACTTTGTGTCACTCAGAGTAGGTGTCAGTGATTTACAGTGCAATCTGACTCTCTTTGTCTCCCAACCAGAATGGAACACTTTGAATTCATCCCATTATACAAGGTGGGGAGGAGACACTCCAGTTTTCTTAAATAACACTTTGAAGACCAATTTAGTCTCTTCAACTTAAGTTTTCTCTCATAAGTTGAGAGATTTTGTATCATGCATAAGAATGACAGGAACTTACTAAATGTTCAAAAATATTTACTGAGTTTAAAAGAAATAAGATTGGCAATTCTCACCTATATTAAATTTCTTTAGAATTTGTCATATGAGACTACTCATCCATGCAGCAAGTAATTATTGAAGGCCTACTCTGTGCCACGTACTGTTTTATAATACTGTTTTTCAGAGTCCACTCCCTATCATGTCTCTGAAAGATTTACACACAAAGCATGACTTTAGTAATGCCTCTCATCATATATAATAATTTTCAAAAGAACCCAAGAGAGGAATGTTCTAACAAAGGTATATGGGAATAGCTGGTGGCAGGGAGCACCATGTAGACTGAAAAGCTCCTGACCCCATTCCCACATTCCACTCTGATATCCCAGACTCTTTTTATCCTCTCCCCTACCTTCTTAGATATGAAAAGCCAGGAGCTAACAAGGCCAACTAACAAACTTGAATTCTGCTAACATATAGTACAGTGTATTTTGTAATTGACAGTAATTTTTATAATCACAAGGTTTCAACTTCTTTTTAATATAATCTTCAGTTTTAAAAAGTTTTTGTGAGGTACTTTTCTGTGATACAAAAATTGTATTATGCCTAGCTGGAAACTTTAAAAGGAAAAAAAAAGAGTTATTCTAATCTTCTTTTATACTTTTTTTATATTACGTTTTCTAAAAGGTTTTACTGTCAGTTTATCTTATGTTAAGATACTCAAATTATTTCTCCAAGTACATTGCTGGGACTTTTGAGAAGCAGATACCACATGCACACACACTAAAGTTACATCTCTTCTGAGTGTTTAGGAACCAGGATTGGTTGATTTGCTTTATATGTTTGTTTTTCTAGCAAAACTTTAGTAGAAACTGATTATGCCATTAAAATTCTCTCATGATAATAGATTCATAAAAGCTATGACTAAATCCAGAAATTATAGACCTTTATTCTGAGATAAGATTGTGTTTTTACTCATAATTTTAAAAAAATTATACATTCAAATATTAAGAATTAATGTGGGAATCAATATAAAATGAAAAAGGAATAGAAATGCATAGCAAGCCATCATTTAAACATAAAAAAATAGTTTTGTGACATGAAAAAGATGGCATTAACACACCCCTCAGCGTAATTAAATTTTAGACAGGCTTCTGCCTCACTCAGACCTCCATTTTCTTGAAGTATTTACTTAAGAAAACTTATCACTGTAAATTCTTTCTCTGTTTATTTGAGATGTAAATCTTTTAGAAAGCCTCTTGCCAGTTTTATAGCCTAGGAATGTCATTCTCAATGACTTGGGAGCCATCCCTTGGAATGTATTCAGCAAGGAAGATAGCATCCCTATCTCCCCAGTTTCTCCAGAAGGATAGGAGCCTAATTTCAGTGGACATTTTGCTGTAAGTTGTAAAACTATCTCCTGCATGAATATGTGAGAAAGTTTGCTTTTCCTCTGGGTAAGGCCAGTAATCACACATAGGTAGCCTATGCTCCCTTCCCACCCCCGACTCTAGCTGTTAAAGTCTTGAACACTTCAGCTCTTTGCTTCAATGGCATCAAGGTCAGGCTGAGTTCTGGTCTCTCTCCTGTATTCCAGTAGTCTTGAATAAAGTCTGCCTTGCCTGTTTAACTTTGTCTAGTGCAAGTTTTGCTTTGACAAGCATTATGTCATATGATAGGTTATTCTATACCTGAGGTAAGTAGTTCAGAAATATATATAACTGAATAAAATATTAGTATTTTATTTCTTAAATAGTATTAGTAAGTCAGCCACCACAAATTCTACAGAAATTATAGTTTATGTAATGTGTTCAAATTAAAAGGCCTCTGTGTCTGAATCTATCATAAATGTATCAGCTTTATATGGGGGTATACAGCCTTCTATTTGTTCCTAAATATGTGATACATTTGTTTGTCTATAGAAAAAAACACAAAAGGCATCTCTTATTCACTTAACAAATCAGTCAATAAACCCAGAGATGCTGTATTTGAACTTTAAATTTCTCATGCAGAGAATCCAATAAATTCTTCCACAGATTCCCTTTGGCATCTGAGTACATTTCTAGTGCCCTTTAAATTTTTATGGCCATTTCTCTTCCTGTCTTACCCTAGAGACAATGTTTCACTACATTCACAGTATTTCCATGTCTTTACTTGCTAACTCCCCCTCCCCCAATTCTGAATTAACGCATAGCTGCTAGACTTTGCTAGTTTCCCCCGGTAATATCTCTTTCTGGCCCTTTCACTCTCTCTCAACACTCTTATCATTGCCCTTAGTGCACAAGTAATAAGAGATTCCTAGTATTCCCAGCGATTAACTCAAAATGTCCAATGTACACACACACACACATGCATATATATATAACTGTATTTATTTATGTTCATGTTTATATTTATAGAGGCATTCAATTTTTCACAGGGTCATGTAAGAAAACAATAACAAAAAAAGACCTTTATGTTAGAATATATATTGATTTACAAGAAAGGCTTAAAGATAGAGTTCATTATGTCAGAAGCTTATATATCACTAATTTGTTTTATAAATTTAATGAATAACAAAAACATTAGACATTTTTGATTAGTTTTAAGTCTTTAAAAACTATGTGATATAAATATTCTTTAAAAAATATCAAGGTCAAGTAACAACAAGGAATGGAAAAATTGTATTCAGTTGAACATATTCACTTGATAATTTAGAAGTTTAATGTAAAGTGAACATTGCTCCAATAAGTACGTATCTTTATGTACTATATCACCATGCAAAATATTAAACAAAATAAAGAGGAAATCACTTTTAAAGTATGAAATATCGAAGCTGGTCCAAATTATATAAATTGGTGTGGCTGAGTTCACTTTATTAGTTCTTTAGTTTTAAGGATGATTGTGGATCAACCATTATTGATTCTGCCAGAGTGATGAGTAGTGATGTTGAAGAAAAACACGGTGATTGCATTGACAAGTTGTCACTTACTGTGTTGTCCTCATATCAATGGGATGCTGATGTAGTATTAATGATTTGTGCAGCACATCCCTGAGTCCTCAGTTCTAGCAATATTAACTGAAGTAAATAAAGTATTGGCAATATCCAAAACCTCTTTTCTACCGTAAGTTAGCAGCTTCTTTAGCTTTTGTAAAAAATAAGCTACATTATTTATGAATTGGTTTTAATTTCAGTTGATGAGATTGCTAGTAACATACTCCTTTTACCTGTCATGAGACATGTCCTGATGAATGCAGATGATCATTGATAGGTAGCACCTCCAATGTGCAAAATTTTACTGTGAAATTATGTGAATTTGAATGTTACTTCTGTTTATGTTGGATTAAATTCATATTTCTAAATTCAGCAGCCTCTTCTCTCTCTCTCTTGGTTCATTTTCAACTGTCAAAAGTCACAGCTTTCCCCAAAGCATTATAAATAACATAAAACAAATGTAAACGAACGAGAAATAAGAATGACAAATTCCCAAGTTTTTTGAGGGGCAGGAGGAGGTGCATGAAAAAATACGTTCTTCATCAAATCCACAACTAAATTCTGTATCATTTTCATAGGTTCAGGAAATTATAAAGCATCAATAAATCTTACAGATTTTCTTTTATTCTTAGGTCATCACTGATATTTCTTTCTCTTAAATAATAAGTTTACCTCACCCAATTTTTATCCTCTGCATTACAAAAAATATATGGCAATTATAGGTAGAGTATTAGTGATCTATGACTTTTTTTCTTTTTATGCATGTCAAAATATATTAGCTGCATTATAAGGATTTAGAAACAAATTTCCCCCCATAGAAGAAATTAACACTAATAAAATAAACTATCATCAGAATGAACAGGCAACCTACAGAATGGGAGAAAATTTTTGCAATCTATCCATCTGAAAAAGGGTTAATATCCAGAATTTACAAGAAATTTAAACAAATTTACAAGAAAAAAAAAACAACCCCATCAAAAAGTAGGTGAAGGATATGAATACTTCTCAAAAGAAGACATTTATGTGGCCAAAAAACATATGAAAAAAGGCTCATCATCACTGGTCATTAGAGAAATACAAATCAAATCCACAATGAGATGACATCTTATGCCAGTTAGAATGGTGATCATTAAAAAGTCAGGAAACAACAGATGCTGGAGAGGATGTGGAGAAATAGGAACGCTTTTACACTGTTGGTGGGAGTGTAAATTAGTTTAACCATTGTGGAAGACAGTGGTGAGTCCTCAAGGATCTAGAAACAGAAATGCCATTTGACCCAGCAATCCCATTACTGAGTATATACCCAAAGGATTATAAATCATTCTACTATAAAGACACATGCACACATATGTTTATTGCAGCACTGTTTACAATAGCAAAGACTTGGAACCAACCTAAATGCCCATCAGTGATAGATTGGATAAAGAAAATGTGGTACATAAACACCGTTGAATACTATGCAGCCATAAAACAGGACGCGTTCATGTTCTTTGCAGGGACATGGATGAAGCTGGAAACCATCATTCTCAGCAAACTAACACAGGAACAGAAAACCAAACACTGCATGTTCTCACTCATAGTGGCAGTTCAACAGTGAGAACACATGGACACAGGGAGGGGAACATCAGACACTGGAGCCTGTCGGAGGGTGGGGGGCTAGGAGAGGGATAGCATTAGGAGAAACACCTAATGCAGATGATAGGTTGATAGGTGCAGCAAACCACCATGGCACATGTATACCTGTGTAACAAGCCTGCACGTTCTGCACATGCATCCCAGAACTTAAATTATAATGATAAAAAAAGGAAAAAAAAAAAGGAAATGTGATCAAATACACTGAATTAATTTTTTTTATAATCTTGCAGGAATATTTGCTCTTGAATCATATATGAAGTATATCTTTGACAACATAGGCTACCAAAATTTAATAAGTAACTGAATAACGTTGAATAAATATGTTTGTTCTACAAAGGGAGAACAGTTTTTTATGTCTAAAGATTTAATGGAATTGTCATGAAATATAATTCTTTTTTTTCAAACATTCTTCATACTAAAATTTAAACCTCGTACGTTTCCTTTAGGATGTTCTTGACAAGAATTAGGACATGTAAGCATTAGAATTCTTAAGATCTACTCTTCCCATAAATTAAAATACATCAAAGAATGCATAATGTTTATGCCAATTAATGTAGCCGAGGTATAATTTTTATTGTTTTTAAGCTACACTAAAACTATGCTTTAGTAAGTGCAATTGACATTAAAAAGTGATGTGTAATTGGAGGCCATTTTTAAGACTTTTGTCAATATTTATCCTCTACAATTACTGATATTTTATTGTATCATCATCTACATTTCAAAACTCACCAAGTACTGTTAAAAGTCTCTATGGCTGCATAACAAACCACCCTAAACTCAGTGGCTTAATACAAACAGTATCTTATTTGCTCCCATTTGTGTTCCACAGTGTCAAGATCTTTGATTGGGATTTCATGAAAGACTAAGGAGTAGCTGGGACAGCTTGAATGGGGCAATATGTGTGGGTCATCGGCTGCAAATACTGATTTAATTTCTAGGGTTTCCTCCATGTAGCTACTCTATGTGTCCAGCTTTGGCTAACTCAAAAGGTGGTGGTTTCTTGGTTCCAAGAATAAATCTTCTAAGGAGCAAATCTTCAATGTGCAAATGTTTTAACAAGCCTGTTTGCTTCATTCTTACCAATGTCTCATTGGTCAAAGCAAGTCACATGACTGAACCCAGAGTCAGTGTGAGAAGAGACCACACAAGGATGTGAATATCTAGAGGTCTAAGTCATCTGGCACCACTGATGTCAGAGTCTATTACAGAACTATTGTTGGGGATATAGAATTCCTACCTACTGGGGATCAAATTTGAATGTAGGTTTCCTAGTTTAATTTCTTATTTTTATTGTATTTTTTCCCATTTATAATGTGAAAATCAGAGAAAAACATGAGAAGCTAAACTTATACTGAAGAGATGATGGTGAATCTTAACAAAATCTTCTCAGTAGTTTTAAATTACAATTGGAAAGGAAAATAAAATAGAATTGTGGACTGAGGTTTGGAGTTATAGATACAATCAATATTTCTTCAGAAACAAACATAAAGCCAGCACATGAGATTAAGCTATCAATATAAAAATACCAATGACATCTTACACATTTTAAAGTAGTAATAATGAGTACCATACCATTTCCATCAATCTTTTTGCACTTTCTCGAAACTTTTAGGATTCTTCTCTGCAGTCTAAAGATGTTCATAATCAGTTTTTCATTTTTTACATAATAAGCACACTGGGTAACTTTTAAAAAATCTCTACTATATCTATGCCCTCCACCAAATACTTGATATTTTTGTGTTTTTATAACTTAAATTTGTTGATTCACAACTCCCACTTCTGAAAGTGGACTATAAGACGCGGAGTGACTTGGATGCTTAAGCTACAGAATGGCTCGCATTACTTTTTGTGCCCTCCTCAGTATCACTGAGTAGGTATTTCACAGACTGCCTCCTTTGTAGCCTGGTTACATATTTTTTGCAATTGCACCCAAATAACTTCCTGTCAAAGCATTTGCCATCAATTCATTTCCTTCCTCATCTGAATGTGGTTTTCTGATTTGAATCTTTTTTCCTTTTCTCTCTTTATCTTTTCAAAGATTCTATTGTAAGAATCTCTATTTCAAGACAACCCACTTTAACTTCCTTTTGAGGTTCCCAACACCCAGTTTCCGTTTTCAAAATGATCTTCAATAGAAGTGAGTGGAACTGATATTCTAGTAGTTGCAAAAAATATATAGAAATAAATTTGCATATATTTGAAATTCATATAATAACTAAAATTGGAGAGGGATTACTTTATATGTAAAAATACTTTTCGGATTGTAAAGTGTTATACAAATTTAAGGTGTTATGAATAATAATAGCGATGTTGATGGTGATCCTGAAATCAGTAGCCTTTACTAAAGGGTATTTCAGCTATGAGGAGTTGTTCAGTTAATTTAATATTCACTGAAGAATAACTTCCAAATCATCGAACTGTCCAGATTATAATAGCAGCTATTTTAGGAATATTTTTTACATAGGTTCATTTACATATTAGAGTCTCCTTAAAAGTTCACTTTCAATGCCAATCTATGTAAGATGCAAGTTAGTAACTTGGAATCCCTATTATCAGGTGGAATAACTAGAAGACAATTTGATAATCGACTAGGTCTGATATTTTTATAGATTGTTTACAAGTCTGTAAATGTTGGGTTTATTTTAAAATATTCTACAACAAAATGTGGACATAATATGTGTGCTGTTTTGCACAAAACAAAAAATCAATGGCAAATCTTAAGTAGTGAAGGGACATCATTGTAAACTAGTTATTGATGTGCTAAAAGTCATTTACACCTGCCATGGAAGATAGATTGTGACACTATTAATTTAACTGGCAGAGGATATACTAACATAGCTGCCATGTAAGCCAGCAGTCCACCATCTGTAAAATTTTATGCATATTTTGTGCAGATAGCTATACAGTATTTTGACAACCCCAAATCAGCTTTAATCTATCAATTTCAAAGTTTGTCACCAGAAAGTTCATCTGAAGGAGAGTGTCTGTTCAATTCATGTTAAATACAAAATGATTACAGTAGGTAACACAAAATGCACCATTCCTTCAAAAAATAAAGTTGTTTAACATGGTTATTATGTACTTTCAAAGCATAATACAGTTTTTTTAAAAGCACATCTTAAAACACCAATTTACAGTAGTATAATGAAAGATATATTTTCTCATGGAAGACATATGGCAATAGCAGTAAAAGTAAAGATGCTTTTCTCTGCAATAATTCTTCATTCACATAACAATATGTAAAGGGATAAATGGTGTAGTGCTGAATTTTCATTTCTGGTTCACTTTGAGGGAGGCTTGAGAAACTATCGCAAAGTGAACATTTTTTCAACAGTGTCCACAACTTTGTCATCCTTGGACATTTAATGCCATTTGGCTTTTAGTAAAGTGTGGATCCCTTTAAAAGAGAGGCAGAGCTGTCTCTACAGTGTCCCCTCCTTAACCATTCCAAAGGTAGCATTAAATAGCAGTTGAAAACCATCGAGGTACACAAAGGATCTCCCTCAAAGAAATTATAGTAAGAAATGGTGTCTCAAGATAGCACTATTGCTAACATATGATCACTTAACACTTTTTATTTTTTATTTTTGTTCTCACCAACCACCCAGTTTTAATCTATTTAACTCAGATGTTGCATTTGGTAAAACAGCAAAAGGAAAATAATACTTCATGAAAAAATGATAAAAAAAAAGCTAATAAGTATCATGGCTCTTCAAAAACCATAATGGGGCATAATCACACTAAGTACATGAATGGTGCACATATTTTGCTTGATATTATGACACATACTCCAGGTTAGATACATAAGGATTTTGCAATTTTTTTTCTTTATCAAGTATGCTTTTTAAATGATTAAAAATCATTCATCCCAATCTTTCTTATTGTACAAGAATTTTTGGACCCATTTTAATGAAAGTTATTTTTGTCCAATATGTTTTCCTGTAATTGTGTAACAGTTGAAGAGCGCTTTCCATTAAAAAAAAAAAAAAATAGGTTTAGGGCCGGGCGCGGTGGCTCACGCCTGTAATCCCACCACTTTGGGGGACCAAGGCAGGTGGATCGCTTGAGCACAGGAGTTTGAGACCAGCCTGGGCAACACGGTGAAGCCCTATTTCTATAAAAAATACAAAAATTAGCTGGGTGTGATGTGGTGCAGCTGTAGTTCCAGCTACTTGGGAGGCTGAGGCAGAATAGCTTGAACCCAGGAAGCAGAGGTTGTGGTGAGATGAGATCATACGAGACGAGATCCAGCCTGGGTGAGAGAGTGAAACCTTGTCTCAAAAAATTTAAAAAAAAAGAAAAACAAGAAAGAAAGATTTAGTTGGGTAGAAGGAGAATGAGCTTGTGCCTTGGCTATGTGCTGACAGCAGAAATATTTTACTGTTCTATAGAAAAATGTCTGAATATAAATTGGCACACACAGGATATATTAAATAACTGTTCAATATTTTCTTTATACCTACGTGTGGAAATTTGTAATTACAAATGTTTTCATTTATAGATCTAATGGTATTACAGGATCATGTCTACAGGTTGTGCATAGTGAAATCTATTTCAACAACTCAGAGTTTAAACGACATATCCTTCAAAATAGGAGCCTACTCCTCATTGCTTATATTGCCATCTTCTACTCCTTACTGTTTCGCAGTTTGCTTTTTATCCCACTATTTTTAAAATTATCTATGCAAGATCACAAATAACCTCTTAATTGATACGTTAGTACCAGTTTTCATTCTTTTTCTTCTTTTTCCTTTCCCAAGTATTTAAATGCAAATCAACCACTACTTGAAGCTTTTGTTTCCTTACTTAGATGATCATTTTTTTCTGTTTTCCCTTCATAGTTCTTAACCAATTTCATGATTCCGGAGTATAAACAATCTTCATGGTTAATTTTTACCTTTCCTCTTTCTATTTTTGCTATTTCTAAATAAATTACCTAGACTCTTAAAGAATGAACCATTTCAAATCTCTTCCTAGCCTACCTGACCAATGTTAATTCCTTTTTCTAAACGTCTACTAGACATTGATCAATCAGTGCTATTCATTACATGTAGTAGCTACATATACTTCACCAGGCTTAACTTTGGAGACAAAAATATGAGGAAAAGCAAGATAGCCATTGCTATCATGGTTCCTTAATTCTTATGGGAAAACTAGAATTCAAATAATCACACAAATTAATATAAAATTAAATATGTGATAAAGGGTATGAGCAAGTATGTTGTAAGAGCATGACCTAGAGAAGGCTGTTGTTGGAAGTCAGGTTTAAAGTGAGATGTAAACACGTTTGGTAGAAATTAACTAGGTGAGGAGAGATAAGGTGTTCCAGACAATTAAAATCACAGGTTTAGAGGTCAGTAGCGAGCATGTCCTAGTTTGTTTGTATCTGAAAAAGGCCAGTGTGGCTGGAGCGCATGTGAGATGAAGCTAGTCAGGAGATGCCAGAGCTTAATGTCCTTTGTAAGCTGTGACAAATAATTTTTATCTTTATCCTAAGAGCACATTTTTAAGCAATATGAGGAGTGGTGTGGTATGACAGATGCTCATTTTGAAAATGTAGTGCTAGGTACAGATTGGAGAAAATACTTGGGGGAGCCAAGAGAGGTAGAGAACAGTGAAGAAACCCACTGAGGTGGTCTAGGTAAAGGATCATCACACAGCAGGCTAAGCCATAGTGATGTACTGATTTGGAAGTGGCAGTGAGAGAAAGGAGGTTCAATGATTAAGTCTTCCAAAGAGGGTTGTCAGATAAAAGATGCCAGTGAAATTTGAATTTCAGATAAACAGTAACATTTTTAGTGTATGTCCATGCAATATTTGAAAGATATAACACACACACATGTGCACGCACACACACATGTGCACACACACACGTGCGTGCACACACTTGGGATCCCTCAGCCTCCCAAGTAGCTGGAACTACAGCTGTACCACATCACGCTCAGCTAATTTTTGTATTTTTTATAGAAATAGGGCTTCACCGTGTTGCCCAGGCTGGTCTCAAACTCCTGTGCTCAAGCGATCCACCTGCCTTGGTCTCCCAAAGATCACATAACTCAAATTTATTTGCTAAATCTTACCACCCGGTTTCTGAATTGTCATTTCTGATTTAGAAGCAATGGAAGAGAACCAGGAGAACAGGAGTAAGGTTTTGCTCATGTGGCATTCCTTTTAACTCTAGACGGCTGAGAAGAAATGTGAAACAGGCACTTGAATCTTGAATGTGGAACTGAGAGGAAAGGTCTGGGCTGAAGGTATTTTTATATGGTTTCTTCAGAAATATATCAAATTTCACATGTTCTAAACGAATGTATACTTTTAATCATCAAACCATTTCCTTCCTGAAATTTCATCTTTGTGTTAGTGATACACAGAGTAGCAGATATAGCCTCTTATTATCCCCAAATAACCATCATCCCCAAGTAAGCAGAAATGAAACAATAATTATTGTAGGCTTTTCTTTTATATTGTCCTACTGATCCAGTCAATTATCAAGTCTTTCCACTTATCACTCCACTATCTCTCAATATCAATGTCACTCATTATGCCTATTCTTTATTTTTGAAATCACATTAGTTTGAACACTCATTGTAAAAGTAAGTTCTAATCAGTTTCTAGTTTGTTGTTTCTAGGATCAATTTTTATGCTTGTAATGCTTTGCTATTTCCAATAGAATAAAGGTCACCATAATCTTAATATTTTTGCATGAAGTGACTAAAATAATTAATTTTTTATTGACTGTAAGAGTCTAGAAGGCCAAATCTTTATATAAATGCAAATATTTATGCTAAATGGATTTTCACTTTTACATGTAGTAAAGCTAAACAGCTGAACACCTAGAAAAATAGTTTAATTGTTTATTATCCAAAAAATGATTTCTTAAGAATGGAAGAGATAAGAGATAAGATAGACAAAAGTGTCAGGAATCAACATGACAGTTTAAATTCTAAACTTTTGATTCATGATCATGTTGACCACTTAAGCATAAATCTGTTAACACAGGACGTGAGTATAGTATTAAGAAAATATAGATCTTTCAGAGGAAAAAATATTTATTGGTATTTTTCACCAAGCAATTCATAATTATTTTGAGCTAAAAATGATTTTCATGTCTCTCCAATCCCAAAGTACTCAACTGTCACTCCTACAGTGACACTATTATTCAATTGGCAGTCAGTAAGGAATGCTTCTAGTTTCACAACTGTGCTATTACTAGAGACGAGGCTTGTTGCACAGTCACTTTTCTGCTGGGAGTACTTCTGTTATTTCAAGCATGAAAAGCACACTATTAGGTAAATAAATCTGTGCACAGTGAAGAATGATCATGACCTAACAAAAAGCAGTAAAATAAAAGCCAAAAGACTTCCTGAGTTACTTGATCTTTATTGGTAGAGATTATCCATCAATTTTCTTATAACGTAATGTATTTCTGAATCCACACTGGGGATATTATCTAATATTTTTCTCTTTGGGTAGTTAGATCCATACCTGCATGCTTTAAAGAAAGGATTGGACTATGTTGTAGAAAGTGGACAAGATTACTTTTAAAATAGAATGAGTTGGAGACCATTGAGACAATAGAATATTAAGATAAATGGTCATTACTCATATGGTAAATGCAATTGGAGATTATTTGAAGGTGGTCACCTGATGGGAAATAAACTTTTAAGAAAAATATAACTTCTTGATGAAGGCTGTCATTTGACCCCATTATGGTACCTTGTCAGTGATATCTTTCATCTCCAATGGGATGGCATGTGCTAGTCAGTTTTGTGGTTATATGTCAAGTCATTCAATTCCTGTGTATGTCTTTCAAAACAGGGAAGGGCAGGGATGAGAAGGGAAAAGGGATATAAACTGAGTTTGAACTCAAGATGGACTTTGTGAGTACTTCATCAAAACATAAGAATCTCTATTCCCATGACCTTGTCTAAACCTTTCTTAACATTTCATTTTTTCCTAGCATACATCAAATCTTCATTCTTTCATTTTTTCCTAGCATACATCAAATCTTCATGCCAAACTCACCTTTAAAAAGTGAGTTGCATTCCTTTCATTCCTTTTATTCAAATTTGCTTCTCCCCAGTGGTTCCACATCTACAATGCTGTCCCTTCCTATCTTTGGCTGAATTCTTAATTTACCCCTCTGTTGTCCCCTAAGGTGACAAAGTAATAGAGACTTGCACCATTTGACTCTCAGAAGCTTAAAGACCAGGATGGAAATAAAGTTCATCCCGAAATGACACCCAAGTGCTGTCCAAACGCAAGTGAGAATCAGAGAGGAAACTTAAGCAATATTCAAAGTCCCTTTGCAGTCATATTCAGTCTTCTCCAAATTCTCCCAATACAAAACCCTTAGAATTTGCAAAGAAAAAGGAAGAAGGGGCAGGTGGTTAACATGTATCTTGTCCTTTGCCACTTTTAAAAACATAATACCAAGGCAAATCCAGATGCCTCTCCACCTCATGCAATATTGAGAATCTTACAAAGTGCAGCTATTGCATACCAACGAGGGTTGCCTTCCCTGTCTCTTCCTTGATCATCAGGGGTTGTAAAGAACCCCAAGCAAATTTGCATCCAGATATACGCAGAGGAAATCTAGTGTAATTATCTTGGGTCTAAAGGAATAATAGGACAACATTATGTAAGGTATGGACATGATATTATGCTTGGACATGATATTATGCTTTGAGAGATTAGCAGATGTCGCGGCTGATTTGAAGAACATGATTCAAAATAAAGGTAAGGAGGTAGGCAGGAGTGTGACCATGAAGGACCTTATCAGCTACATTTAAAATTCTGGTATATATCTTAAAAGTAATTAAAAATTCTTTAATAATAAATGTCTATCATATTATATGCTTAATGTAGAAGATCTCATTAATACCATTCCTACAGCTAGTGTTTGTTTGGTGCCTGCTACAAACAAGGCACTGAAGTGCTTCCTCCTCTAATAATTTCTTGACTCCTCAAATGAGATTTGAACCCTGCTTCATCCAAATCCTTATAGCATTTTTATCATTAAATTTCTTATTGTATAATATATATTTTAAACTTACATATGACATGTTAACCTCTGGCCCTTTGTCAAAATTTACAAAAGATCATTATTTCTTTATTGTTGTTATTTTTGCATAACTTTTTACTTTTGCAGTTAAAATACTTCCTAGAACAACATTGTTTGTACTGGGAGTTTATTTGGGGGTTCAGTATTGTTGAACCCTTTAGCAACAGAGAAGCAAGAATTATTAGATCAAAATGACCCTAAATTCAATGTTGATATCCTCTATATTTTAAATTATAAGGGGTTCTGACACAATGTAAAGACCTCAAATTCTGAACTCTCAAACTACTGAAGTCCTTTCCAGAGGCGCTGATGTTGCTTAACTCTTCATTTCACTGTCTTTCATCTGGAATAGAACAAAGACATTTGAGATCAGTGACCACAAGCAGATCATATCAGTAGGCCTGCTATCAACTTGTCATATCAGTACTCAGTTACTCTCACTAAATTCATTTTGTATTGTTTATCAACATAGGCAGGGAGTTCAGAAAATTCATGATAATAACCATGGAGATGAAAAGATTGACAGGGAGGAATCATTATGGAGTTAAGCAAGTTTACACCCTATCCAATTAACTTCAACACTACTATCTGAGTTAACAACTGAAAGTAAAACAAACAAAAAAGGCTTCATCACTAAGGAAGAGTAATGCCTTATAAAAATAATTGATATTGTATTCAAGTATTTCTGAACATGTATCAGTAAAGCAGAGTCATCTCAATGAAGCAGGTGTCACGGATTGTAAATATTTCCTAAATACTCTGCTATGGGAGGGATCATTACTTTTTAACATTCTCTAAAGTTAAATTAAAAAATGAAGACTCCAGATTATTGTTTCTCAAAGCTTGGTTCATGGAGAATTTGCATCAGAATAATGTGTGCTTTAGTTATTCATTTATTTGTTAGTAATTTATACACTCATTCTTTCATCAACTATTTATTGTTTTTCATATGACAAGTATTATTTAATGTTCTGGAGTTGTAGTGGTGAAACTAAGAAAGCACCTTCTCTTGCTATTAGAGATGGGTATTATTTAAAAGGAAATTATCCTAGGCCCAACACTGACCTACCAAATATGAATATATGGTGATTAGACCATCCAAACTTCTGTCTTAGATTTATAGGTAACATTGCTAATAGGGAGAAAAACTGCCCACAGTTAATCATTTCTTTGAGATATAACTTTTAAATAATGTATATTTTTCCACAATTTGTTTCCCCAAAACTATATATTTGAAATTAAAGTAAAGAGTTCTCTTTCCTTATGTATAAGCACATGTATATACACAGACAACCCTCGAATTTTCTCACTCATGTAGGGAACTGAAGACACACACTGGAAACATCTAATCCTCTTTTATTTGGGCAGGAGGCTTCTGTTAAGCATTAAATGAACTCTTCAATAGACTTATTCAAGCCTGACCACTTTTTCTATGATTTTTACATTTGATTACTTCTTCTGTTCTATTTGCATCCCCTGACCATCTTTTTAAAAATACGTATTTAGTAATACAGATTGGATATGACTTATTGTTTCATCTGTTTCACCAATAGCATTCATATTTTTCAGATTATAAATTTAACCTAATGTCAATGTTTTCTTATAGTGATCCTACACTACTCTTTCTGCCTCTTTAATTACAATTTAAGCCCAGACCCCTTTCATGTTTTCTAACTGGATTCTTTTTCCCTCATAGCTTTCCTAATTATGCTTTCACTCATGCCATTTTTGGTTGGGAAGGGGATCAATATCTTAACTAAATTTTTTTTTAATGTGTCACCTGCTGATGTTAGAAGGCTTAGGCCCCACACAGCCAATAAAGTTAGCAAAGTCACTACCCCCAAGATAAAGTGAGACTAATTTGCTTTGGCAGCCAACATGTCCCAAGAGATTTGGGAGCCCAGCCAACCTGAACTCGGAAGCAGTGATAAAGCTGTCGACCGCCCAAGATTCCCTTCACTCTGATTCAGTGCAAAAAGGGTGGTACAGGACAAAGTGGTACCCAAATAGATTTTTTGCAGCCTAGATTTCATCCACAGTACGGTGCTATGAACCAAGTCACAATTAAGACAGGAAATAATGTAGAATAAAGCAATGCATCTTTGACAGAAAACATTTTAGGGTATCAAAATAATATGCTAATTATACAGTGATTTTTCTGCAACTGAGGAAACTACAAATACTTTTCTAAGTATAATTTAAATGGATTCATTTACTTGCATTTTATGACCCCCAATACTCTTGTGAATTTACGGAGGCACATTTAGAAGAACAGAGTTGCGATGTCACCTATTTACTTGGATGCTTTCAGTTGAATATATTTTTTTCCAGTGGATTACCATGAAATGCCCCTGTAAAGAGCATATTCAAGATGTTCTTAATTAGCTTCAGAGCAGGTATGCACTGCTAGCAATTTCTCAGTGTCAGGATCAAATACAGTGATCATCTTAGCATCATTTCATTCATGGAAATTCCCACAGAAAAGTTAATCATGTAGAAATTTTAAAAATTCTGAACCCTAACAATCAATGTGTACAAGAAGAAACAAATATGACCAAATTGAACAAGATAGTAATAAACAAGTAACAATAATAATGATAATTGTGCATTTTTAATAACTTCATTAAATTTGGAATCTTTGATTCACACAGTATATTTATACCATATAAAACTTATTTATAGCTCTGCAAAGTAGTATAGGCCTAAGTTTTGCATTTTTCATCATTAAACTTGAAGACTTATTTTAGAATTTTGTAGGAATTAATAGAATGTACTTTCTGTGATGTTATCTTAAAGATTCTTAGAGAAATGCTTATATTTTGAAGTATTTTATGATGAATGCATCTTCCATATATTATACAAGATACCATAGTTTGCTGACATTTGAGGTTTTCTTTGATACCAAGGCAAGAAAATGAAATACTTAGATTCGTATTCCTAATTTCTCTCCCCATTTATTTCTGTCATCCTGCTGTTTGGCAGCTGCAAACCTAGCTCTTACCTCTAGGCAAGCAGGCAAGCAAGCGTCTCTTTCCTGAACTAATAGCCATGTAGCTCCTTGGATTAATTGGCAAGTCAATGGTGCAGCCTGTGTGTTGTTTCCCCAGGAGACCTGGTACTTCACATCAGCAACTTTTTGAATTCAGTTTGGCCTTAAGTTTGCTCCCAATCTTAACCCTTTTTGGGCCTCTTATATTCAAATGGATGGTCATACTGAGTATATTGCATATACAGTACAGGGATACATCTATCAATAAAACTCAAGAAAAGTGGGAAAGAGCCACGGACTTTTTACAAAATAGCTAAAACATGCTTTTAAGGAAGTTTCTTTTAAAAACTATCTTTTGTTTTGATCATTTGTATAAAGGAAGATCTTTAAGAGACTCTTAAGAAAACTCCTTTTTATGTGTTTTGCTGGATAGTTTCTATTTTAAATTATTTAAATTCTTAATTCCTTATACTTATTTAACCTTAGCAGAACAGATTGAAAATTAGAAGTTTTACTCCTGACTTCACCACAGACTTTTAAAATAATCTTGGAAACTCAACATAAAGGAGGTTTTCTTCTGTGTAAGATTAACAATTTAGATAAGGTAAGACCTTTTCCAATTCCAAATTTCTGGATATATTTTAAAAATTCAGCCAGTGATTTGAAATATATTGTCAGTGATAAAGTCAGAGCCTCAAATGCTTTTAATTATTTTAATTAGTTTTTCTACTTAACAGAAAAAACTTGACTAGAGCTCAGGTGTTCTGCTTCATTTTTTATTCAAGCACTACCTGAATTGAATGATTCATGAGTAATTTTAGCAAGAACTGCTTAGAAATTATTCTCTTCAAATGACCCAGTGCTTCAGATAAGAACTGTCCAGTGGAAAATAGTTTGAGTCACATAAGCAATTTTTTTTTTCCAGAGATGGGGGTCTCGCTCAGTCACCTAAGCTGGATTGGGTGTGATTGCAGTGGTACAATCACAGCTTAGTTCACTTCCGGCTTGACTCCTGACTCAAGGGATCCTCCCCTCTCAGCCTCCCAAAGTGCTGATTAAAGGCATGAGCCACAATTTCTCCCTTTCCTTTCCTTTCTCCTTTCCTTCCCTCCCCCCTCCCCCTCCCCTCCCCTCCCCTCCCCTCCCCTCCCCTTCCCTTCCCTTCCCTTCCCTTCCCTTCCCTTCCCTTCCCTTTCTTTCCCTTCCTTTCCCTTCCTTTCCCTTCCTTTCCCTTCCTTTCCCTTCCCTTCCCTTCCCTTCCTTTCCCTTCCTTTCCCTTCCTTTCCCTTCCTTTCCCTTCCTTTCCTTTCCTTTCCTTTCCCTTTCCTTTCCCTTTCCTTTCTCTTTTCTTTCAATATCACTCTGTCACCCAGGCTGGAGTATAGTGGCTCAATCACAGCTCACTGCAGCCTTGAACTCCTGGACTCAAGCAGTCCTGCCACCTCAGCCTCTCAAATAACTGGGAACGATAGGCATGTGGCACCATGAGAGACCCTACCTAAGTAATTCTAAATTTTCTAGCAGTCACATTTAAAAACTAAAAAGAAACATGCAATTATTTTTAATATGTATTTTAAGCCAATATATCCAAAAATTGTCATTAAGACATATAGTCAATATCTTAAAACATATTCATAAAAACATTTTACATTTTTTTTTCTTGTGTATTTTATATTTTCAGTACATCTCAATTTAGGCAGTAAATTTGTATCAGAAATAATTTATCTGCATTTCAAATGCATAATATTTACAGTTGAAAAAGTGAATTTATAGCTCCAAGTTATCCCACACATACTTACAAAGTTTTTAATTTTACAATTAAATTAAATGTAGTGAGATTTATATTAAATTTCAAAATTGAGTTCATTAGTGACACTAGTGACATTTCTAGTGCTCATGAAGCACATTTGCTGCTGTATTTGTGGGTATCTACACATAGATCCACTTCTCACTGGAGATCAAACTTGAACATTTGCTGGCTTCTAATTTACCAACAAAAATTCTACAAACGGTAAAAGAGATTTTCCTGTTAAACGCACACAGTTTAATGAAATATTAGATAAATAATTTTGCCTGACTTTAAAAAAAAATTCTGGTTCTTCTCTACAAATATGTGTTGCTTATATTAACAATAATTATTACCCTAGACTTTTTGTTTTTGAGGTAATCCAAGTCACTCACCCTGTTCTTTAAGTAATCTAAAATCAGAGGTAATCCTTGCACAATATTTTTCTATTTTTTGCTGAGCTTTTACAATTTTGCAGGATAAAGCATCTCAAGAATGGAGAGAGAATATTGTCTAAATCAAAATAATTAAATATACTTGGGCCTTGATTTCCTAAGTACATATACTACAAATGATCTTTCTGAAGCTCAAATTTTCTAAGCTATGAGTGAAAATTACTGGAGAAGAGGAAAGGTTTTTAACTTTGAATATAGTATTTTTTTTAACAGCAACTATTTGTTCATTGTGAAAAGCACAGCTAGACATCAGATTTTAGAGCTGAAAGAAAATTAAAGATCATCTAATCTAAATTGCACATTGCACAGGTAAAAACACTGAGCCCCAGAGAGGCAAAGTGACTTGTCTAAGATCACCCACAATTTTGTCACACAGCCTGGGCTGGAACTCAGGTTTTTTTATTTTTGTAGTTAGTACTTTCCCCCAAGCATTATGTATTAATCGATGAACATAAATATAACATTGCGAAATTGATACACGTAATTTCAAAAGGCTGGTAAGTAAGAACATAGAACAATAGAAAATTTAATTCTCACTTCTGCATGTCAAAACACATTCCTAAATCGTAGCAATAACAATTTTGTTCATTACATACTTTTAATTCTCTCTAATTCTGAAGAAGTGCTTAGAAACCCATATGAATGTAGAAAATACAAACTAAAAACATAAAATTTACTATAAAACTTTTTTAAAAAGAGCAAATATTGCAAATGAAGTCCTCGAAGTGGAAGGTAAAGATCAATGTATTTAACAGGGCATAAACATCCTCTGAATATAGAGCAGCTTGTTTTAACTATTAGTATGAAATGATAAAATGAAAATATCAGTTTACTTCACCAGATACATTATATTTTACCTACAGATAGTAACCTAATTAAAAATGCTGAATCATATTCTTGTTTAAAAATGTGTATAAGTTTAACACAGATGTTATCGAAGTAAAATTCAGAAATTCATTTACAAGTCAGATTTGTTAGATGCCTGTAGACTGATAATAAATTAATTTCCCAAACATTTCAAGTTTGTAAAGAATGAATATTTCAGGATGATCTAAACTAATGTAATTCTAAAAAGTTAATCAAAAATTGCTACATAAAATATTGGTAATTATGGAAGCTAAATGCTGAATACATGGTAGTTCATACACTTATTTTCTCTACTTTCATATATATATTCAACATTTTCATAATATGAAACCTAAAAAAAGATAAAAAATAAGATGCCTATTTCTCAAGTTAATGTAATTGTAATAGTCTTTGCAGAGATGTGGTTTAAAAAGAACTATCAGTAATAAAAAATGTTCCTAAGTATTTTGTGTAATCATTATTAGTTAGGAATGCGTTGAAACATTGTTGCATTTAGGGATTTAAGAAAAAGCTCACAAATGCAAACATCTAGGATGGATCTATGCTTTTAATAGTAGGAGCTCCTAGACATTCCCCAGAGTGTCCACTCCGATGTTAATGTGGCTTGACCTTAACTTTTTCAGTTTTAAATTTGTAATTCAAATTATTGAGAAAAATAGTTGACTTTTTACTTGAGTCAGCCAATGGACTAGCTCATTCTAGGTCAACTGACCATTTCTGGTGCAATCAGATGAGGCCTAAGGAATGAGGCTGTCTTGTGATATATGCGGGACCATTCTCTTCAGTACAGTAGATGGATAAGTTATTTCTGAAGGGAGAAGAATAGAAAGGAAATAATGGATATTTAAATATTACCTTTTTTGCATTAGTACTGCACTGTCTTCCGTGTTTCTGCTGGCCTCAAATGTGTTTGCTTTTTAATCAAAAGTTATAATATCCATACATATATATTTACTTGCATTAACTTATTCATTTTATTTTAGTATTGTGCTGACATAGTGTAATCTGTTTTTCTACCACTCCAACTTGTGAGTGATAAAAGGGTCCAGAAAAGTCTGTAACAAGATGGCATTTCTAAGTCTGTCTACATCCAACTTCAGAACTTCAAGTTTCTTCAAATATCTCCTCATTTAATTCTTTAGGAGCCTTTAGGAGTATCCCATGTTTTTTCCTTTTGTTTGTTTTCTTTTCCTGAAAACATCTCTTTCACAGCAGTTTTTTTTCTCTTCTTTCTGACAGCGCTTTCACAAAGATAATCAATGTCTAGGCTAGACATTTGAGAAGCCATCACATGTCTATGTTCTGTCACCACCAAAGCATCCAAAGCATCTAGTGCCAATACTGCCTATGTATGGAACTTATATGGCTCCATTTAGATCTCTCAGCAATTTCAGCATTTGCTTGTTATATTTTATTTTTATTTTGGGGGTATCTCCCCTTTGGGTTCAAACTTATGTGCATGTGAACATTTAAAATACATTAACTTACTCATTCAATATTTTTTATTTTATAGTGGGCGTATCAGTTTTTTCCCCCCCCTGGTTCATTATCCCTCCCTTTTTCTTTTGGCAAAGAGTTTCCAGTTTCCCAAAGGAAATTTTCAAAATTATATTTTCTTCTATTTTCTGCCACTGTGGCTTGGCTTGGGGCTGACTCACTCCTTGTAATCGCAGACATGAGTAGATGATTCAGCCAATAGGCATATCCCGTCTCCTAAACTGTATTTGTTGGTTTGGTGATTAACATATGACCCAAGTAAAGCCAATAAAAATCAGCCCCAGGACTTTTAAAGACACATTGAGAATAAAGCAATATCTTTCTCCTGGGATTTGTGAGATGAGACACTATAAGCCTGAAATAGCTATCTTTGTCATAAAATTGGGAGAATTTAAAAAAGTGAAGATGAAGAATATCAGAAAAACTTGAAGAAAAAATATAAGTCTAGTAATGCTTTCACAGGCATGGGGAAGAAGGGATAACTCTTGTTGAGTTTGTTTATTATAAACCCTAAGTCATTTAATAGTCTAGTAATTTCTTTCTTGTTTTTATTAAATTAAACATAAAATAGAAATGAGCACACGAGCAAGAATATTAGGTTTAGGTGTTGAAAAACATAATGTTTATACAAATTGTTAAGTTTTCATTTTATTAGTAAGCAAATTTTATTTTTTTTAATTAGTTTGATTTTTTTAAATGTTATAAATGTTATTTGCAAACGAAAGAACCCTGATTAACACAAGCATCTCTTATGTATCAGAGATATGCTAAAGACTGGATGATGGATTGAGAGATGTGCTCCTTGGCCTCATAGAATTTATATTCTTGGGTTATTTTCATTCCATGTGGCAAACATAAAATTCTGTCAAATCACCTATTTTTTGCTGTTGTTTGACAAGAACACTGTTGTTGTGGGCAGGAGATATGGAAATACTGGGTAGAAGAGGGCGGTTCCCCAGCAAAGTACCCACGCCCAAGCCTGGAAACCTTGGTCCTAAATGAGAAAAAACATTCCAAAATGTTGCTTTTTTGCCCAGCATGCCCTGCTATCCTCTACCCATATAAGCCCCAAACCCCAGGCTCCACGAGCAGATGGGCAGATGAGCAGATGAACAGAAGAGCAGAGGAGCACAAGAGTGGTGTGGCAGAAAAGGAGAGAAGTGAAGGAGCATCTGAACGTCAAGAGAAGTTCAGCTGGGGACAGACAGGGAGGAGATTGGCCACAGGACAGCTGAACTCCGGGGCAAGGTCAACTTCCCACTCCATCTTCTTTCCAGCTCCCCACCCATGTCTCTGAGAGCAACTTCCATCACCCAGTAAAATCCCTGCACTCACCATCCTTCAAGTCCACGTGTGACTTGTTATTCTTTCTGGATGCTGGACAAGAATCTGGGTACCAAGAGGGCACTGAGCTAGTTAACACATAAGCCGTCTGCAGACGGCAGACCTAAAAGAGCACTGTAGCACACCAGCTGGGGCTTCAAGAGTCCCAGGAAAACACCCTTATGTGCCACTGTGGGGCTGGAGCCCAAAAGCACTCTCCCTGGCTCCTGCACCCCTGCCCATCTGCGTGCTCCCCCTCCTGTAAGGGGTTTGAGCAGCAGCAGCCCCTGTCACACATCCTGCAGTTGGGGTCAGGGAACTGTCCTGTTTCACTGTGACTTCATAAGATCTTAATATTTGTGGAAGTTGGGTGAAGATTATACAATCATTCACTATAATTTTTTCAACTTTTCTCTGAGTCGAAAATTACTTAAAAATGAAAAGTTAAAAAATAAAAGAAAATCAAATTTAACAAAACCAACCTACAAACTTTTTTTGGATCTTGCATCTTAACAGAGGATGTGTCCTTTTCTAGAAGTCTTAGTAGTTAGACCACATAAAACTGAACCCTGAAAGGCTCCCTTCTACGATCTCTAAACAAGATGCAAAATTAATGATGTTTAATAGTAGTTTGCATAACACTTAATGTAGATGTTACATAACAGTCCAGAGTCAGGGAGAGAGCTGCCACAGATATTTAGTGACACGGTGATTTCAGAATACTGAAGGAGACTATCAGTGGTTTTTCTGGGCTTTCTTTTATATTGTTGAGATGGCTAATGTTACTCCAAGATTTATTCTCACATGATTGAGTTCAAAGATAGAAAACAGGCAATAGCTTTCCAACAATCATACTCTTACATCACCTTGACCAGATGTGGGTCACAATCTGATGCCTGAGATCAAAGGATCTCCATTCACTATCCAGTCAAAATTGGGATTTGATTAGGAAGAAGGTAGGAAGTAGTTTTGGTGGAAATGTTAAATGCTATCCGTGACTCCACCTCTTCCTTGTAATGTAGGCACTAAAATTTTGATGGAATTGACTTTATCCTCAGTGGCCCTTGATTAGTGAAAGCCAATATGAGTTGTCCCATTCTCCTCTCCATAGTGATTAGTTCAGGAATTTAGGACTAACAGTTGGTAGATGGCGTGACTGTGGCCACGAGTAATGCGTTCGGGATTTAATTTGGCGAAATTAAGCTGACAGCCTTTTTTGGATTTTCCAGGAGACAGAAGCTCTCTCCTCCTGAAGAATGCCTTGTGCAAGGAAAGTTCTTTGGCCATTTTGTCTCAATAAGTAAGAACGGACTTAGGATAATTCTGACCCTACAAAAGGCTGAGTAGAGAGAAGAAAACAAATTAGGTTCAGTGTTAATATTGTTGAGTTGCTGAATCAAATCAACTGTAAAGGCCACCAGTTAGGTGAGTCAGTCAATTCCTTTTATGTTGTAGTTAATTTGTTTAGGTGTTTCTACTAATTGTTGGTCCTAAATAATACTGTAGGGATTTGATTTATTGTTAGTTTAAAAAAAATAAAAATTATACAAAAATGAAATTTCCATTTTTGAAGGAAGATTGCTCTAGCAAATCTATTGTAAAAAATTTTTAAAAGTCTACTGATATAGTTTGACTGTGTCCCCACCCAAATCTCAAATTGTAACTCCCAAAATTCCCATGTGTCATGGGAGGGACCCAGTGGGAGGTAATTGAATAGTGAGGGCTGGTCTTTCCTGAGCTGTTCTTGTGATAGTGAATATGTCTCATGAGATCTGATGGCTTTATAAAGGGGAGTTCCCCTGCACATGCTCTCTCTCCTGCCTGCTGCCAGGTAAGATGTGATTTTGCTCCTCTTTTGCCTTCCACCACAATTGTGAGGACTCCCCAGCCATGTGGAACTGTGAATCCATTAAACTTCTTTATAAATTACCCTGTCTCGGGTGTGCCTTTATTAGCAATGTGAGAACAGACTGATACATCTTCCCTTTTCATAAGAATGAAAACAATTTAAAAATATATTTAGCTGTAAATGATGATAAATTTTTTAGTGCAAGTTAGCCAGTCAACATCTAAGCAAAGCATTTATTTTAGGATTTTTAAAAGAGAGATGCTATATATTCCCTTGTTAGTATTTTGTGCTATTTTTAGCACAATTTTTTAAAGTTTTGTTTTACCATATACATAGTACAAGCATGTTTGTACCATGTCCAGCCAAAAATTTTAAAGTTCATTCTTCTGAAGTTTAAAGATACCATAAATGTGATTCTAACATAGCACATATTGAATATGTTATTTGAACTTGCCTAATGGTAATACAGTCATGTGCTGCATAATTATATTCTGATCGAGAATTGACCACATATACAATGGTGGTCCCATAAGATTATGATATTATATTTATACTGTTCCTTTTTTCATGTTTAGATATATTTAGATACACAAATACTTATCATTGTGTTACAATTGCCTGTAGTATTCAGTACAGAAATGTGCTGTACAGGTTTGTAGCCTAGGAGTAACAGGCTATACCATACAGCCTCAGTGTACAGAAGGCTGTAACATCTAGGTTTGTGTAAGTACACTCCTTGAGGTTGGTAAAGAACAAAATCAGCTAACAACACATTTCTCAGAGTATATTCTCATCGTTAAGCAATGCATAATCATATAGAAAACAGTATTATTGAAATCTGATCACTTCATGTTGTTATTCCCAGTAATTCATTCACAAATCTATTGCAGGAGGTAAGGATATCACTTCTATGAGCAGCCCTTTGTTTGGAGGCCTGTGGCTTGGTCTTCTCTTTCCACCTTCACTGCTGATGCTGCAGCTGCACCTGTTATCTTTGAGTGCTTTGAGTGCGCCAACCTTCCTTTGCTTGGTTAGGCACAGTGGCCCAAAATCACTTCACTCCCATAGGGGTATTTCTTTGTTTGGATTGTGTAACAATCTATATAAAGAGATAGTCCCATGATTATTCATTCCCTTGCTCCCAATGCCACAGACATCCAGACAAAAACACACTTTCCTGGTTAGTTTATTAGAGTTTAAGGTACAAGTTGTCAAGTTTGGACTTGGATAAATTCACTCTCTGGGGTGATACAATATGAGAAAATTCTGTTTTACTTGTTTTCTAAAAAGCCTGAGAATCTGGAGTAGATAGTGCTTGGGTTAGCAACGATGTTGCTGACCTTCTAGCTCTGGCCTTTCACTGAGTGCGGGTCTGCTTAAGTTGCCATCGGAAGGTTTAGCAGGCTTAACTGTGGCATTTTAACATTTAGAGAAACCAAAATGTATGGCCTAGAAATGTTTGTAATATGGACTTTTTGCTAATTAGTTTTATATAAACTCAAATATTATCATTACGATGCTTAATTTTTCTGTATGTAATCTTTATCTCTAACCAGGAACAAAATTTGTTCACATAAACTCTTTTTGTTATCATTGTTTTCAAGTGTGTTTTACATACACAAGAGAAATTGTATATAGCTATTGCTATATTAGCAACTTTAATTGAGTTAGTGTTCTTATTTTTAATATTTTCTTAAAATGTAATGGCCAGACATATGTGAAGACTACATTTAATGAACTAGCACCACCCTGCTGAGTCTCAACCATCAGTACATGCCTGTGCTAGGCCAGGTTTCATTTCCAGTTTATTTCAATTAAGCGTCTGTAATGTAATTACATGGCACAGGAAGGATCTGTTGATGTTGTGAATTTGATTTTTAATAAGATTACTCTAAACTATAATCTGCCTTTATAACTTTGAATATTCCTGTTAGGCAATTATCTTTCTATCAACTGTTAGGAAAAGACCCATTTACACAATTACTGGGCAGGATTTCCTTTAAGGCGGGTTACAGTGATGAGGGTATTAGAATCCCTTCTTGGTTTATTAATTGCAAACACTTTCTAAATACAACTGGCACTTTGGGGCTAGAGGTAATGTCAAAATATCATATATGGAGAAGTAATGTTATTTAGAGTAAAAACTCCCCATTATTTGGATTTTTAAAATATATTCTTAATTTTTCTCCTACCATCTCTATTACCCACCCACATTTTCCTTACCCTTTTCTCAATTTTCCCAGATGGCTCTTGGGAAATCAGGTTTTAGGTGCTGGCAGTTCTCAATACTTAAGTTGCTAAAGAGTACTTGGCTTTCAGTTTGGGGACGTCATTTCTCTGCAACAATCACAGGCCAGGTGATCCTGTAAAGGGATTTCAGTCAGTTTCACTGTTCAACTAATATCTTTTTGGTTTATATTTTCGCTAACATTGAGGAGGAGCTGTAAAAATTGGCTCCTGCAGTGGAATGTGTTCTCAAAGAGAAACTTCCACAGTAATAATTTGATATTACTTGTAATAGTCTCCATTATCTTGAATATTGAGGAATATATACAGTACTTCCATTATTTTATTATGTTGATTTATATGTTCTTCCCAGAAGATTTTTTAAAAAAAACAAAAGCAAACTTTTCCCGCCTGACTGTCTGTGCATGTGTGAGTGTGTTTATAGATTTTTTGGGTCACAATAAAAACACAGTAGCATTTTTGCAAGAATGACTAATTAAGGTCAAATTTAAGTCCCTTGAATTGAATGTGTCCGTTACCCTAAATAAATAAAACAAATGGATAACCATGAGTTTGATTTTATTTTATGACAAACTTGTACTGAAATATAAATGGAATAATTTTCATTTTAGAAATCTTTATTGCTTAGCTATATCAGCATCTTGGAATAAGTCAGTTTTATTTTAACCCATTTTAGGTAAAAATTTTATCCTATATTTTGCTAGAAAAATTACTAATTTCAATATGTGTAGTTTCCTTAATATTATAATCTAAAACTTTAAGAATTAACCACATGAAAGAGAGAAGGTGGCATTTAGATAGCTGTACATACTAATGTCAAATACAGTATGAGGATAAATCAAATTGTGAAGATTATACAGTGTTTATTGCATAATGAGCTTACCTTATTCTTGTCTTCTTATACTTAAACATAATTTAGAGATAGAACAGAATCTAATTAAGTAAAGTATTTCTATGGTTATTGATAACATATTCAAAGTAGACTTTTTTGATACTAAAATTTTAGGAAGATAAAATAGGTTATATAATTGGGAAAATTTTTAATTTAACATATTTGTTAAGTTCTTCCATAATACAAATGTCTAGATAACAAACTTAAATCTTTTGCATTACCTATTTCTCACTGTGACTTCTTTCATCTTGAGGATTGATATTGACCTCTCAGAACTGCTCCCTCAATATAAACCTTGACTGCAATCTCTGACATTGAGACTCTGTTCACTCTTTCTCTGGGACCTTTGAGACTGAAATCTGCCATATGATGTGAACTAGAGTCAGTTATATACCAACCACTTATATTCACCAGGGATCATGACTGAGTAGCTTGGTAGATTTCTGAAATTAGTAGCCACCTTGACAAGAGTTGTTTATCTTTTTCTCTTATTTTAATTGATGGATGCTTATTGGATCTTTAGAAAACTGTACGTGACTGAGGCTGGTTGGCCCATAATACAAGATTTAGCCACTACATTTTAGCACTTTTGTTTTCTTTTCCCCTTGGCTTCTAAAATAAGAGTTGAACAGTTAATACTATTTTTAATATGTAATTTTTCATATGTAGTGCCATGTTGATTTTTTTATATATAAATGAACCAATGACATACTCATTCTAACTTTATTTGTTAAATACACCATAAAAATAGAATGATTTACTTTCTGAATTTACACTGGGCTGTGCAGCTAGGAGGAAAACTCTCTCTACATATAGTAAGTTACCTTTATAAAATCTCAATCCTGCAACCAAATTTTGAAATGGCATTTACCAAGCCTTGCTGTTTAGTAATGTCAATGACAAATAGTTTATTAGGAAGAAAAATGGTTTTTGGGAAAGAACTTTAATCAGTACTTTTATATATGTCAAGATGTATTAGTTATGCAGTGACCTGGTGACTACGAACTTTATCTTCTTTTCTAGAAGAGAGAAGGCCCCCCATCAGCCAAGGCCAATTCTGTGGAGAAGGGGTCAACTGTGAGCTGTTAGAAGCCAACACTTCTAGTGGCTGATAAACAGACTGGGAGACAGATGTGCCTGCCTGGTAAATGGAGTCTGTGTGGAGCATCACAGGGTTTGCTGTGATTGGAAAGGGTTATAAGAACTATCTCTAAAATCATAAAATGTCACATAAGGTAACATTTAAAAATTCTACATTAATACAATGAGGGGACACTTTGAAAACTGAGTAGTTTTAAGACAAATTTAAAAGTGCTGTTCTGCATAATGATTAATCATTATCACTAACCTAGCAGCATCATAGTCAATGGATATAAAAATAAGTTTGGGTAAGTGTATGAGTAAAGAAAATCACAAACGGTTTGGTGGGAAGCTGTAATAATTCCACCACTTAAGATTATTATTTGGAAGAATGACTTTCACTTGGAGTGTCTGTTGACAATAAGGACTAAGCATGATCTGGTCTACAATAAGATATGTATTACGTTTATATTCATTCATGCATTCATTTGACAAATATTTATTGAAAATCTACTATGTTGTAAGCACAGTGCTAAAGATACAATACTCCCCAGAAAAAAGCATACACGTACTCAGAAAAAGCATACAAAATACACAAAATGATACAATATTCCCCATAAAGGCATGGGGGAGTTGATTGTGATCCAGGAATCATACAAGGATACATTCTGCAAATGAAAAGTTTGTGAAAGTATAAGAGCACATTTGCAGTATGAGAGGGTTAGGCTTAGGGTTTAGGGAAGAGTTCCCTGAGGAAATGGAGAAATGTCTGAGCCACGGTCTGAAAGATGATAGATGTTAACTTTAAAAAAAAAAAAAAAAAAGGTAGAGTTTATCCCAGGAACATTAAACAGTGTATTCAGAGGACATGAGATGGAAGGGAGAATGCTTCTGTCAAAGAACAAAATCCAGGATAGAAAAGGATTTGAGAATATGGTTTTAAAGTGATAATTTATAGATAAACATAAACTAGCTCATGAAGAGTCTTGTAGACCATAGTAAAGGTATGGATCTTTATCCTAAAAGCAGTTGGAAATCATTGATGAGTTTTAAGCAGACAAAAAACATCAATGGATTGTTATTTTAAAATATCTGTTTGGTTTTGGTGGAATGGGGCAGCAGGAGTGGATGCTGGCAGGGCAGTGAAGGGGTTCTTACACTTGTAGAGGTGAGAGAATATGAAAGTTTAGACAAATAGGAGGTTAATGGTAAGAATAAAGTGATGACTTATCTGTTGGGGGTAACAGATAAGGGCAACATTAAATCTTAATTTTTGCTTACTCTGCTGAATAGATGACTCATGCCTGATGGGAGTGTTTTTCTCTGCTTTGTCAACAGTCTTGGCTATAGCAAGGGCTAAAAGTTAGCAGAGGGGACACGGAAGTGCAGTGCTGCCTTCAAAGTCCTAGTGAAGAGATGCACGGTTTTCTAACTTTTAGTAATTCTGGCACATGTCACATTTCTACACTTCTCTAACCATTTTCTTCAGGAAGCCAACAGTTGATTCTGAATCTGTGGTTCTCACAAGCCCATTCAATAGCATGTTTACTTGATGGCTTTAAATTATCTGTCATTCTAGCAAAGAGTCTGGCTGGAGCATCAATATGTTCTCCCAAAAGCTTTGTTTTGCTGTCTCCCTTTTCTATGTCAAGCAATACCAATCCCAAATATCTAGGGATTGGGATTGTCCCTAAATGTGGAAGCACATGGAGCAGAGCTAAGTAAGTAGCTTATGCACACACTTAACAGAAACTGCTGGAGCCCTTGTCTGATCTCTCAGGTGCCTCATTGATAGTCAGTGTTAAAAATCATTAAATGGATGGCATGTTTATGGATAGTGGAGTTTCAGAGGAGCATTTTGGAGATGTCAAGTAGGCCACTCTCAATGGAGTTCTCTGGGTCAGGTGCATGGTTGGTATAATAATATAAATTTGAGAATCATTTGCATAGGGAGAATGATGGATGGAGTGAGTTACCATGTAATTTATTGCCCAAATCAGAATACTTTAGACAGTAAAAGTGGTGTTTTAAAAAATCCTATTGAGACAATAGGCAACTGAGGATGGCCTAGAAACACCAGGAAGAAAAATTAGCAAAATAATAAAAGAAATATCAGCAAAGAAAGAAACCTGGGAGTTGCATGATCTTGTCACAAATTCCTTCATAGATATTTCATCAATGGAACCTGACATTGTTTTGGATTAACATTGCCATGTAAAACACTGTTATTTGCAAACCATTCAGGTAGAAAAAAAATCAACAACATTGCTTTAAACTAAAATTGAAAGCCATTCTCTTTTGTTAGGATTGAAACAAATGTTGTAGAGTCACTGTTTAGATATTTTCATCAAGCTTTATTTTATTTTATTTTTTTGGTTTTGAAGGCTCTTTGTAATTATAACCATAGAAAGTGAACTGATTTTAGATGAGATATATTGTTCTTAGTAGCTACTCAGCATCCTTTGACAATTCTTGCTTTCCTTTCTTTTGACACATGCCATCCAAGGCTCCCTTGCCACTGTGTGCCAAGTAGCCTGCTGGGAAACCTGTTACTTTCAGTAAGAAAGTGACTGTTGTTGATGCTGCTTTTTCCCTTGCCCATCTTTGAACATAGAAATGATGCCTAAGCTATAGGAGCAGTCTTGCATCAGTGAGGGAAAGGCCAAAATTAGATATATTGGACTCAAATTATTGAGCTAGTTAGATGGTATTCAGTGTCATTAGCTATTTTTTGTTTTGTTTTACATGTGAGAAAAAATGAACTCCTTTTATTTAAGATACCATTTATTGGTTTTTCTATACATTTGCAGCAAAAGCATTTCACAGTGATGCAAAAGGCCAAGAGGTGGTTACTAAGGAACTATTCAAAACATCTCTTGCAGAGAAGTTGTTCAGCATTCATGTTCATGGCCACTGATTTCCTTATAATGGATTTTAATTTCCTATACA
Organism: Macaca mulatta; assembly: GCF_049350105.2. Taxonomy (NCBI): domain Eukaryota; kingdom Metazoa; phylum Chordata; class Mammalia; order Primates; family Cercopithecidae; genus Macaca; species Macaca mulatta. Next base: position 98,368,361 of record NC_133411.1, read on the forward strand.
CTAAAACTTTAACGGTAAGTGATAACTTGAGTCCAAAAAAAGTCAATTGGGATGTGGAATCATATTTTGGCAAGAGGAATGACATGGCTGGGGTCAGTTTGGATACTAATTGTTCATCAGTTCCCTGGATGCTTCTGAGGGATTCCAATGTAGCCTGGTAATGGTTTGACAACACCTGGGTGGTGTTCGTGTGCTCTGGTTTATATACTAATGGAGGCTGTTAACAGTCCCATGGGAATGATTCACAAAATGAATTACACTGCCCATTTTGTTGTTCCAATCTGAATCGGGTAGACAGGATACTGTGGAGGCAGGGATCTACTTTCTACCTCCTTTTTGCCATTCCCAAGCCTGCTGGATGGAAGATGAGATTCAAGATTAAATCCAATTATATCTAAAATCTCATTCCAATGAAACTTTATGAGAAGGTTTCACTGTACTCCATGTCCATACTTAAAACACTTGTGTTCTTTGCAGCAATAGTAGCCTCTCATGTTACAGTTCTGCCCTACTTAAAAAGTGAGGGATATATGGCACTCACCTCACTTCCCTTTGACCCATATCCCATGTACATAGTTTTGTGGCATGGATGGTAAAAGAGCACCCCCTTCGCTAAATGGTTTTCTATGAAGGCCACATTACGGAATCTTCATTGGGGTTTAGGTTTTTTTTTTTTTTTTTTTCCCTAAGAAATCCATTAGGCCAAATATTAGTTTTATTTTCTACTACAATGTCTTCTAAATTGGATTCTGTAGTCATGTGCTTAGATAAGTTTGGAAAGGGTAAGCATTAAACGGTTATTTTTAACTTTAAGTCTTCTCAGAATTGTCATTCCTGAGCTTATAAGATTGGTAGTGTAGAGAACGTTTTAGACACATTTGGTCACCAAACTCTTTCTTTTTTTTAATTTTTTCATTTTATTGTTAGTTTTTTTTATTTGAGACAGAGTCTCTCTCTCTCCCAGGCTGGAGTGCAGTGGCGCAAGCTCGGCTCACTGCAAGCTCTGCCTCTCGGGTTCACACCATTCTCCTGCCTCAGCCTCCCGAGTATTGGGACTACAGGCGCCTGCCACCACGCCCAGCTAATTTTGTGTATTTTTAGTAGAGATGGGGTTTCACTGTGTTAGCCAGGATGGTCTCAATCTCCTGACCTTGTGATCCGACCACCTTGGCCTCCCAAAGTGCTGGGATTACAGGTGTGAGCCACTGCACCTGGCCACTAAACTCTTTCTTATGGAGAATATTGTGGAAATAATGTCTCATGAAACACACATGGGATATTGGCAGATTCATGTGGTAAATTTGGAGGTGTGTTTTCATTGTGGAATGAGGCAGTACTATTTGTATTCTGTAGCCTCTCTTTTTTGTGTGCTCCCTGTTCAAGTATTAGGTGTTCTCCCTTTCCAACATTTTTGTATTTGAAGACTAGCATCAAAGGAATCTCATGATATGAACTTGATTGTCAGAGTAGGAAATGCATCACTCAGTTTGAGGAGTCTGGAGCAGCAATCTGGAGACCCATGGGCTAAATGTACAATATGACGCACTGTCTGATTGAAAAATGAAAAATGCAGTAATGAGTGTTAGAGCTGGAAGATACTTAGTTAACTATTTTACTCTTCTTATTTTACAAATGAGAAAATTAGTGCTCATTAAAGTAGAGTAGCCTATTCTTGGTTAGCAGCCAGTTAGTGAAAGAACCAGAATTAAAACCATTAGCAAATTAGTATTTTTTCCCACTACACTATTCTTCCTCACAATTCTTGTAACATAATAGTAATGTAGTAAATGTTCATTGAATAAATAAATGATTACATTAAAAATAATAACTGAGTATTTTCTCTAAAGCTGTCTGTGTATATTTTCCTTTGACATCTCTAGAATCATTCTCCTATAGTCTTTTATAGCCTATCCTTCTAAATAGTAATTCTTTGGATATCAAGTGAATTAATTTGTCATCCAAGTTTTTTTTTAATAGTCATAAAAATCAACACTTTATTTCAGAATTCTTCCACAGTTACTCATAAGGGAAATAAGAAAGAAACTGTATGGCATGGATGCTTGGTAATAAAGATTGAAGCGAGACTGATAAAGTATTCTCTGAGAACAAATTTCTCACGCTTCACACTCTTTCCTACCAACTAACGCCTAAAGTGAGTTTTGTCACTTACAGATGCACCATGGTAGCCAAATGAGTTCACAGTAGACATTTCTCTGTGTTCTTAATTTGTGAAGTCCCAGTGGTCTCTAAATCGCTGGACCCACACTTCCCTCTTATGGTCTGTCATCATTGTGTTTTCTGGGAACAACAAGTAGCACACTCTGACCTTTTTGCATTCTATTTGGGAACATGACCTGTATCCAATCAGAATGACCAAGCCTGACATTTTAGTTCAACCATTCATCCAAATCTGAATTAAGAGACCCATATGTGTGAATGCAAAGACACATCTGCATGCTATTAGGTGAGCAAATTTGTACATCTGTGTATCAAACAGGCATATAATGAAAGTCACAAACATTAGGTAACAAAGCTATACCAATGCACTGTAACCTTTCTGGTGGATATAATTCCTTAGTAATCTAAGACTTTGAAGAGAATCACTTTCACGTTGGCAGAAGGAGGTTAGAAAGAAGCTACTACGCATTCTATAGTGACATGCTCCCCAAAGTAGAGTGAAAGTAGAGTGAAAGCACTTCAGAAAGATAAGTTGAGTACTATGAATTCTCTTCATATGGAATGTAGTGTGCATCTGAACCTCTTCTTTACAAGCACTCCCAGTTTCTCCCAGCTGTTTCATACCTGTTAGTGTCTCATACTAAGCCTCACTCCAGGGTTTTGATTACTGACATTCATAAGGTTAACTCATTTGTATAAAAAGCTTGATGTCTCATGACAACCTACTGTGTTCAAGATATGAGTATGCAGTATTTTGGCAACTTTTCCTGATGCTTATTTTTACTTTTACATTCTTTAAGTAGTGGTGCTGTTTTTGTTAAGTAAGAAAAAAAGACCCACAAACCTCTTTGTGAACTATACAAAGTAACAAATTCTGTCCAGGTAATCTCATAAGCAAAGAGAAAATGATGTCCAAAATGATATAATTCACTGTGACTCAAAAAACCTTCTGCCTTAAAACAGCTGTTGTTTTTTTCATTTTCAGTTTGTTTTTTGGGGGGTGTGTGTGTGTGTCTGTGTGTCTGTGTGTGGGTGTGCAGGTATGTGCACACATGCTCAAATTAGTCATGATTTAGTGTGAAGCATTTCTTTCATGTGGTCCTCTTTTAAAACAGGAAGCTTTAAGAGAGAGTAAAATAGTAAGCTCTTGATATTCAACCGTCAATAAACTTATGAGGTAATTTTCTCATCTGAGGAAAATGAAATAGAAATATTGAGTTTAGAGACACAAAAGACAGTTTTGGTTATTTTCACAATTTTAAAATAATGAAACCTTGGAGTTGGAGAGAATAAACCCATACTTAATAGTCTTAATTTGTATTTATGGGCGTTTGATATATCTTGAGGATACCATTAAGAGTAGGAAATAGTCTTTCACATGTTGAGGTGGGTTCAGTGGAGGCCTCATGACTTAATTGTGAGAAGCATATTAATTTAATAGATGCAAAGTCAATAGCACTCAAACCACCGTTTAAGTCAAATCACCCTTTATTCTTATATTCTGCACTTGATGCTCAATAAGTTGAATCAAAGATGATTTTCAAAGTGAGTTGACAGTGGTCAGATTTCTTTTATAATCGACTGCCAAGACGATTATGCACACATCACATTTACAGAGGCCTTCTTCTCAAGTAGTAATTTCTATAACACTGGTTAGAAAAAAGTAGACAAGATGTGATTTTTGAGTACAGGTTCTCAAAAAAAAAATGTGCAAAGCTGGAATGTAATTGTAGGCTGTATTATTAACTCAAAGGCTGGCATCATTTCAGCATAAAAAAATAACAGTTATGGGAATGAGGACCCCCTTTTTTTAATCATGAAAGAGCTTGTGTATGGATATTATGAGGGATTTTCCCGAGCCTTATTCTTAAACAGATTACACTATTCAAAGTCTCAAAGAATCAAAATCGTGCTCAGCTGGGGCAGTCAATGTGCAGTCTAAACATGTGACAGATGCAGAGAAAACTTCAAAGATGCCATTACAAATGCCTGTGGAGATATTTAAGGAGCCAGATGCTACTGTTTCATGTCTTCCGCAGCTCTGAATGTGTCCTGTGATCACCTTCCAAAGAGGAGGTGTGGTTCGATATGGTGAGGAACAGAACGCCACCTAATCTTTTTGTTGTTGTTGTTTGCATACATTGTATGGTTGGGATGTGAGGGTCTGGGATCACTGATGCTAACAGGGAGGATATGTGTATGAATTTGCTATTCCTTATAAAAACATGAAGGCACAACTGCAGCAAAATATGTATATGATATATTCTGTGAAAGCTCTCCTGTCTAAAAAAACATGATTTATATGTGTGTATTGCCATGGAAGCACTTTTCTTTAACTTTCACTATTTATTTAGACACTAAAAGAGGTAATAAATATATTCATTATGGGTTGGTGTTTTATTTCCCATTTTGTTTTGGTGTTGAAAAATAAATTACTTGAGACAACATATTATTAAGTGCATGTTTCATTTTCATCACTACTGCATTTTGGAGAATAACTTAAATAATATTTTGAGATAGAATGAAGCCGCAGGTAAATGCAAAGGTGGCGAGATTTAACAAAAATTCTACAAAACACCACCTGCTTTTATTTTATATGGGTTCTTTATTTTTACAGTTTTCTTCTCCATAATAGACTATGGGAGAGAATTTATTCTATCTCAACTTTAAAAAATACAATTTCATGGGCTTATTATTCCAAATAGAATAAAGGGAAAATAAAGACAACTTCTAGGAAAGATAGAATGTAGCAAATAAACCAAAACATTTGAGTCATATTTTTTATGTAGCAAAAGTGATTCTGCCCAAATTTATTCTTTTTATTACATGTGTGATTTATCCTAGCCTATCTTCTGCTAGATCAAACCTATGGAGAGATTATTTTATTAATTTCTGAATTGAAATTTGTGGCATATTATAAAAAAACTTATATACATAATTGTCTACATGAAAAGGGATGGCTATAAGTGGAAAATAAATAGCAAAGGATATTTTTCTTTCTAATGTAAACATCTGGCAGTAATCCTTGCTTACACAATTAATGGGCATTTAATTGGCAATGATCAGTTTATTGCTGCAATATGAAGTGAATGTTTCCCCAGGAACAAACAGCTGTTGCAAGAATTTCACAGTGATTTAGCAAACACCAGGTGATAGCTGTATCTAGAATGAAGTGCTCTGTCTCTCAGCAAATCACAGTGCACTAGAAAAGAAAAGAAAAGAAAAGAAAAAACTAGGTTAAAAGTAGCATAGCTGGAGAGATTGATTGTCATTGACATTAAAATCTTTCTGAAAACCAAACTTAATAAAACAACAGATTAATTACATTAGATGGTATTCAGGTATTCATGCCTCAAATAAAAAGAAATTATTTCTCTAAGAAGCTAATGCTAAATTGGCATGACATTCATCTATTTAAAAGTAGTATTTTATGTCTTATTTTAGAGATATAACGGTTGATGTTTTTGTATTCTAATATTTTATCTTTTTCTAAGTCTTAGAAAATTTGATAGTCATGATTCTAATTTTTTGATTAAAAAGTTATTGAAGTCATTCAATGGTTACTGACAATTATATTTTTTCTTAATAGATTTTATTCAACTATCTAAAATTAAATGTACCACTTTTTAATTTGTATTGCTTGTGTGCTGCTTTCCCATTAAGTTTTAAATAAAAAGTTTTTCATTTTTCATTATGCACTCTTATTACTAATTTAATAAAATGATAATAGCTATGCAAACTTTCTGTTACTACTCAGCTTTTGGCATAGATTAAATTATACATTTTAAATGTAGCACACTGGCAGACACTGTGATTTCATAAAGCTGAGTTTCATTAGTGAAGAAAGTAATTTTGCTTTAGCAAAAAAAAAAAAAGCTTTTATTTACTATGCTATTTAGTATTAGCTCATGCTAGAGTCTATGAACAATGAACTCAAATGAACAAAGCACCAAGGGCCAATTTATAGAACAATGCTTTTATTTTTTCATGCATGCATTCTGCAATAATTCATCTCCATGACAAAAGCAGACAATCAATCATCTTCTATTGTGCCTTTCTCAATAAAATTACCATTCTTGATGTAACAAAAGAAAGCTGCCTAAGTAACAGGAACAGTTTTACATGCTCAAATCAATAAATTGACCATACTTCAAAAAACCTTTACCCATTAATATGACAATGCAGTTTTATGTTTAACTTATCCGTATTAATATTAAATTATTGTTAAGTTTTATTATTCATTTTTTTCATTCAAGAAAATGAAAAATACAAGAAAGTATTTTAAAGGATTGCTTTCAATTGTTTCAGGGACAAAACTTTTTGGCCTAAGAGTATTGGCATACTATCATCTTGTAATTTTGTGTAAGTTGAAATATGTCACATTTAGCAAATGAAATTCCTATATGTGTAACACTTAAAATCACATGGCATCTATGTACTATTACAAAATGTGTTGTGAAATCATGTAAAAATAGCAGATTTCAGTTGATCCTGTAATACATGGTATGGTTCCTAAGGTAAGATATTTATATTGTAGAGTATGTTAAACAAAACAACTTGTCCATGTATTTCAAAAAGTGAAATATATAAATATGATATAAAGAAAACTTAAGTTCAAAGGTTAAGTACAAATTTCCACAGCAGGAAAATCATGAAGAAATATTATAAATATAGCTACACACCCATTGTGAATAACTAGCTATTTTATTTTCAACTAGAATGGTCCCATAAAAAAGTAAAGACTTTAGAAATTTACTAGCTAATGTAGAGTACAATACAGAGATATGTATTTCACTTTCATATGATTTATAATTACAACACTATTTTTGGCCTAAAATATATCTTAAAGAAGTCCAATGGAATTACAAGAAAATTCTTAGATTAAAATATGAATAGTTCCAAATAACCTACCAAAGCAACAGGATGAATTTAAGCTAATAACACTCATGCCATTAACCACTCCAAAATTCATAGCCCTTTAGAACCTCTGAAGACTTTCTTTAATTGTATTTTTTTAAATTTCTGAATTAATGAGGCCAGGCCATAACATGTTTCAAGAAAACGAAATCCTTTGCTACAGAAATGCAAATGCAGTGGCTTAGCATCTAAAATACTATAGAGTATAAATGACTGAGAATAGTTTTATTGCAGTCCATAGGCCATAACAATATTCACAGTTCACAGTTGTTTATATACCAATTATCTAATTAAATTCTGAATATTATCTGCTCATAATATTAGTGATTTCTGAATTTACAGTATCTTCATGGGTTAATTCACCATGTCACAAGAATAGCATTCTAAATTTGAGAGTAAAAAATAAATTACTGTATATTTTGTCAGATTTTTTTAACCACTAGCAATTAATTTGAAAAATTGCAATAAAAAGTACTCCTATAATGGAAAGTTTAAAGTAAACAATGAAAATTTTACTACATTCTATTGTAAATTAAATGTGTTAAAGAAAATATTAGGTCATAATAGACTTTAAATGGTTTTTTTAAATCTTGTTTTCCTTTCCCTATGAATCTGTTAATTCATGTTTATTGAGTTCCATCTTAGTGGGATGTAATGAGTTATCTACTGAGAGAGATTTATTAACAGTCAACTCTTATTAAAAATATTCTTTATTTACGTGTTCTTCTAACTCATTTCAAAGGAACTTATTTCGGGGAATACTGGAAAGTCATTTTATGTTGGATACTTCATTTTTGTCTTAATGATCTTTAGCTATAGTTGCTGAAGAAAGCAAAAGTAGAAGATATAATTCAACAAGAAAACATAATGTTGTTTGTCATACCATGACATCTATATTGCTGAATTTTCTTGAACTGTAACTTAGCTTCATAGAGACTTTATGCCCGGGATCAAGATTTGATTTTTTTTTCCACATGTAGAAACTTTATAGCTCTACCAGTCAATTACTTTCTCTAGTAGCCGTCTCAGACTCTCTTTCCCACACTTCTGTATCCTCTCTCCCTTCCTCTTTCTTTCCTTTCCCCTCCTCCTTCCCTAATGCTGCCAGATCAACTAAAGTGTAATGAACAATGTACCTAGGATTTCCTTACAACCTTCACTTGGAAGGCAGAATGGAAGGAAGGCCCCTGAAATTCCCATCAAGTGCCATTTCACTAGCCCTGGGACTTTGTTTAAATTACATAGTCATTACTGCTGTCTGTGAAAGTCCTTGGTTTCTTTCTCTTATGGATTGTAATATTTGTAAAGGTAAACTGAGGCTGGAGCCGAACCAGTAACGAAGACACAAGGCAAATGGCAGTGAGAATAGCCTTTATTAGGACTCGCGGGCTAGGTTCCTCAGTCCAAAGGTGTGGGCTGAGGAAGTCACACTGAGGGAGGAGGGTAGGGGCTTTTTATAGCCCTAGAGGTAGGGAAGCTGGTTGTGCAAACAGGGCCTGGGAGGTCTTGAAACTACTAGGGCAGGAGTTGAGTAAGGGTCATGAGGAAGGGATCTTTGGAAACTGTCAACCGAAACTGCTGTTTACGAACTTGTGGAATGCAGGTGAGCTGCAGGTCATGGGGGAGTGTGGTTGCCCAGCCGGAACCTCTGATGTATGCAAGTCTGAGGGTGTGTTCAAAGAGGAAGGGAAGTCTCCAACAAAGGGCCTGCTACGCCGGGTGGCGCCGCCATGTCGTGTCTAGATTCCTGCCTAACAATATTTATTTCTAACATACCCTTCAACAGCAAAGCTGAAGAAACTAAAGTCACCAAAGGTACATGAACCAAGAGGATTCTATCTAAATTTGAAGTGTTTTTGTTCTGTTCTGTTTTGTTCTGTTTCCCCCACTTTAACAACCTTATTCAGATCAGTAGAGTGCTTCTTATTTGGGGATGTACTTTCACTGAATTTTAATCCTGGCTAATCTGTCCTTGTTAGTAAGATATTGGTTTGAAATTATGGTTTTTGAAAACATTTTGGTAGATAATATAAGCTAAAATCATAATTATTAGAGAAAAATCCAGGCTGACCTTTTTGACCAATCAACTTGCATGTTGAGATTACTGTACTGTGGAGGTTCTCACACTTCAGTGAGCATCAGATTCACCTGGGGGGCTTATTAAAACACAGTTCACTGGCCCCCACTCCAAGAGTTTCTAATTCGGCAGAAGAGTGGGTGGCAGAGAATTTGCCTTTCTAACAAATTCCTATGGTATGCTGATTCTGCTGGTCTGGAGACAAGAGTTTGAGAACCGCTGTTGTGTTAGTTGATCTAAAAGATATTTTACATCTTACACTTGTGAACCCTATAATCTAGTGAATATATCATATCATGTTGAGGTTTCTAAAAAAAAATATGACTTAATAGTTTGCCAAAGACTACATTATTTCGTATAGTATGAACTGCATGCTTAATGTTTTTGACTCAGGCAGTTTGTGCCTACAGGCTGATGTCACCAAATCCTAAACTTATTCTGCAAAGCTGGGTATTTTTACCAGATGTTGCTTTTAGAGATTAAAATTATTTATAAACCATAGTTGTCAAAGTTCTGATTAAAGACAAATTTCTTTTTATACTTGTACTTCAACAAAGTCAAGATTTGTAATGCCTTGACTCATACTTTTCTTTCGTATAATTAAACCTTCCTGCCTCTACCTGCTTTACTACCCAGTGGAGAATGTGCATCATATCACTTCACTCAGTCTCTTGCCAATTATCTCCTTTCTGATTTCTGTTTGCTCTTCAAAATTCTAACTCTAAATACATTCAATTATCCCTCTTTCCCTAAACTATACACAGTCTGCTGAGTGCTGATGAAAAGAAAATCACACTGCATAACCACCACAATCTATGACCTCCAATCTCAACTGGGTGCATCGTGCTATCTCTAGCAGCCCTTTCTTCGGTTGCCTTTTTTTTTTTTTTTTTTTACCTGCTGTACCTATTCTAAAACTTATCTTTCAAATTTACTAGGCAACCACAACATTCATCACTCTGCAAATGGTTTTAATATCTGCTTTACAGAGAAAATGCTAGAAATTAAATAAAACACTCTCTACCATCATATTCACCCTTACCCCCAACAAGAAGAAAGAGCAAGTTCTCATTCTTAAAGCAAATCCATTTTCAGTGTTCTGGATGTACCTCTTTGTAAGACCTCATTTCCTTGATTATTCTCCATTCCAACTGTATATTTCTTTTTCTCTCCACTTTCTTAATATCAGCATTAAAACCATGGTTAAATTTCTTCTCATTTTTCCATGTTTCTTTTTTCTAGAGACCCATCTTCTCACCCTTTCCCTGGCACACTTATTAGAGGATTTGCCTCATCTCATTATCACCACTCCTAATCTATTTACTTCCCAGCTCATGGCTAACAACTCTCTTCTAGATATATCTTCTTTCCTTACCTTCTCCTACATTTTGACCATTTTTTTTTTCACTCTATCTATTCTTCAGATACTGTTCTTTTTGCTGGTTTCACAAAGTGGGGTGATCTCCTCAACACCCAGTGTTTGTTATATTTTCAAATATAGCTTCCAGCCTGGTTTACTCCTTGAATACAAACCTGTGTATCCAACTGCCAGCTGGAGATCTTTCCTAGAAGTCCCACACTCACTTCAAATTAAACTCATCATCTTGTTCCCTAAAATGTGCTTCTTATCATGTGGATTTTTAATTCCATGAAAATGTAGGATAACACAGTATATAATATTTTACCTGGAGCCAATAGGTCTTAGAATGCCACACTGCCACTATGTGAGTTGGTATAAGTCACACCACTACATCTCTGTTTCTTCTCTATAAAATTAGAATAACAAAATACACAAAATATTTATATTTTGTTTTACATAAATTATTTTTTCAGATACTTAAATGTTACTGCTTTATAAAAATGGTGCTTTAGTTGCTTAAAAAAGGCTAACATTTATTCAAGACACAGACATAGTTAGGCCTGTGGCTTAGCAAAACTAGCGATAACAAGAGCAGGAAAAATAAGAACCATAAGGAGAACTTAATAGAATTGAGCTATTAGTTTTAGGGAAGGCGAGAAAGACGTAACTTAATGGCCTATGTGACATGATAGGATCAACAATAGTAATGATTTATCTTATCCAGTGACTACTGAACAGAAAAGTGTGGGACAGATAAAGAGAGATTGTGATTATATATTAAAACATATTTTCTGACAGAATTATTAAACATTGCAATGAGTTGCTTTGGAGGTCTCTAAGAATTGGATAGATTTTCACTAGTCCTGCAAGATCCTGACACATGAAATTGCATAGGATATAGTAGGTACTCCTGAGGCATCCTTCATAATTTTATGACAGCTCTGAAAATTTGCTTGAAGGTATTTGAAACAAGAAATTTAGATTAATAGTCTTGGAAACATTCTGAAGGTTTAATTCAGTCTGAAAATTAACAGTTAGCCATCTAACTCACAAAATGGTTTTTGTATCTTTTACTTTTTCCCCTGTCCAATTAATCATACAATCTGTGGTTCAGATGAAAGATTCAAACATTTGACTGTGATCAGGTTGGTTCCATACTCAAAGACATTCATAGATTTCTTAGTGTAGATCTTTACATCCTTGATTTGATCCCCAAATGACATTCTAGCCCAATCTCCACCTCCATTTCTTCATGAATCATAAGTGTAGACAGACCTCATTCCACTTATTGACAAACTGGCTCTATACTTTTCCTTCCTCCGTTTCTCCCATCTATGTGTATGTGTTATGCCCAGACCGTTTATTCCCCGAAGAAGACCACCAGAGTCCAGAGTCAAAGCTAAGCAGCAAGGATCTTTATTACAAGTTCGAACCTGGAGCTCTCACTTGCTCGTGAAACGAGACGGGCAGGAGAGCTCCCCCACTGAGCTCCGAACAATGTTATATAGTCTAAGGAAAGTAGGCATAGAATCATTATACAAATTAGAGGTATGATTGGCTGGAGTTTGAACAAAGCGATTTGGCAAACTATGATTGGTTCCCGCCATTTCTGATATTTCAGTACAACACTTGAGGCGGAAGAGCAGTTTTACATAAAGGCAGTTAATTATATTGCGTCAGGTTGCACAACCAGTTTATGGCTATCTTGCTTAAACACACCTTGTGACCTGGCTATCTTACTTAAACATTCCTTGTGACCTGGCCTCAGAAAGAAAAACATGTCCTTACAGAACTTACGAAACCTCTGGTACGTGCAGAGATTAGAAAGCAGAACAAAGAGTTTAGCAACATCGGGGGGAGGAAAGGAGGGTACGCATTTTTGTATCTTTGTGTCCTTTCATATGCCTATTGTCTAACTGTGCACATGCTATTCCCACCATATGCAGTGCTCTTTTCATTTCTGTCTCTAACAATTTCACTCACTGTTCACATCCTGTGAAGTTTTCCTTTCTCATCAGATGCAGGCTCACTATCATTTGTTTGTACCTTTATCTCTACTTCTAGATTATAAATTCCACAAAGCTAGAGTCTCTGTCTTATAAATCATTATATTCTCTGTGGGATAGTGGTTGCTTTTACATAGTAAACAGTTTCTGCAATTTGTCTAACTATAAGAATCACAGTTAAGGATGCAGATTCCTGGGCTTACCCTGGCTACTGAATTAGGATCCTTAAGAGTGGTGGTAGGGAATCTTATCAGAAGGAAAGTTTGGAAATAACTAACACTCAAGTACTTAGTGAAAGGATGTTAAATAAATGAATGAACAAATTCCTTTTTGTTTCTTTGGAGTTTTCTCAAGAACATTTACTCGAGTGTATTTTTCTTTGGCTTTTCTGCCTTTCCTGTCCCTCACATCTCCACTGGAACACTCTAGTTAGAAGGGTGTTAAGCTCAGCAAAAATTAATTATTTTCATTAGGCAATAATAAATAATATTCAGAGCAACCTTGTAACTCTTACAAACAACGAGTAGTTTTGAACAACATTTTCATCTGCTAAGAACGAGTTTAAAGTAATGTGGTCGGCACAGTGAGAAGACTGCAATGGAGTGTCTCTAGATGTTTTTAAGTCACTAGGTCGATTTCAGCTGGATGGACTTCTTCACAGGCAGCGTAGAACTAAGGGAAAAGCCTGAACCAAAAGAACACTCATCCTTGCTTCATCAAAAACTTGTTATGTGACCTTTGGAAAGTTCCTTAATTTCACAGAGCTCGATTTATTCATATGTAAAATGAGGGGGTTGGAGTAGCTGATCTCTAAGGTCTCCTTCAGCTCTAAATTCCATGATTCTCTGATTCTTGTTTTAGCTGAGAATTTCATTTGTCTATGTGATTTCTTTCCTGCCTCTGAATTTATAATTGAGGGTTGATTATACATATCCAGCGCAATTATCCATAGATCATAAAGATTTTTATTATTATATGTGGGAGATTAAGATGTATGAAGGGCATAAGAATGAAATTTCTATGAAGTGTAATGATAAAAATACTGTTTTATATTATAAATTTTCTTCTTTAGAATATTATAGTGGCCCTTTATTAAAAAATTAAGATCAATACTTAATATTTAGTGTGTTTCCATTCTTAAACTAGTAAGAGACCTGAATTTAAAATTTATGTGTATTTAACATACTTTCATATAAATTTATATTACATCATTATTAAAAGCACTGAGCCATGGCAAATGATCTATTACATCATGATTTACTGTCCTGTATTATATCACTTGATGAATTATAGCATGTCATGTTTTGATACATATAATTTTTAAGATAATTAGATATACAAAGCAAAAAAAGTTCATTACTCTTGAACATATAATTTAAATAGCTGATGGCACCATATGAGAAATACAAAAATTAAGACATTTTATAAATTATTCGCATTATATATGTTTTTCTACTCTTATGTTGTAGTATTATATCAGCCATGTTCTTGGAAATATAATCCTGTTTTTTCAAAGTACCAAAGTATTTTGCCTACTGAAAGGAATGAGGCACATCCCCCATATATCTCCCAACTTCCTGAGTCCAGCACAAACACATTCCTCCATATTTCTTTCAAACTTCAGAAAAACATCACCTGGGAGATCTCCGATAAGGAATGCTAAATGTATAATGTTAACCAATTGTAATGCTGTAACCGAGAGAATTCCCTTGTTCCCTGTAACTTTACATATCCTGTTTACATCGGGCTATAAAAAGCAAGCACTCGCATTGTTCGAGGCCCTCCTGTATGCTGTGGAATGGAGGGACCAAGTTCGAACTTGTAGTAAAGATCCTTGCCGCTTGGCTTTGACTCTGGACTCTGGTGGTCTTTGGGGAACAAACGGTCTGGGCATAACACTACTAGCCTACTTAACTTTTATTGTCAGCATAAAGAATCTACCCAATGAATCAACAAAGATAGTTCTTAGTTGAATTGTAGAAAAAAAGGTAACTTTGACAGAAAAATTGTCTGTCTTTAATCTGATTAATAACATAATTCATATGATGTTAACTATAAATTTGAATAAAGTAGGAATTGTCATGTGCTTCCGTGAGAAGAGACCACCAAACAGGCTTTGTGTGAGCAACATGGCTGTTTATGTCACCTGGGTGCAGGCGGGCTGAGTCCGAAAAGAGAGTCAGCGAAGGGAGATAAGGGTGGGGCCGTTTTATAGGATTTGGGTAGGTAAAGGAAAATTACAGTCAAAGAGGGGTTGTTCTCTGGCGGGCAGGAGTGGGGGGTCACAAGGTGCTCTGTCGGGGAGCTTTTTGAGCCAGGATGAGCCAGGAAAAGGAATTTCACAAGATAATATCATCGCTTAAGGCGAGGACCGGCCATTTTCACTTCTTTTGTGGTGGAATGTCATCAGTTAAGTCGAGGCAGGGCATTTGCTTTTGTTTTGCGATTCTTCAGTTACTTCAGGCCAGCTGGGTGTATGCATGCAAGTCACAGGGGATGCGATGGCTTGGCTTGGGCTCAGAGGCCTGGCAGGAATACTGTAATTTGCCAGAATTAAAAGGTGAAAACCTTAAAATTTCTTAAATGCCGAAGATTTATCATTTAGATACATTTTGGATACAAATATAGACATTTTCCTTACTGAGTTAACTTTTCTTGAGTTTTCTTAATTTAAAGATTGTAATGTACCAATATTGCTATTGAGTTGGTTCTGGTATCCAGCAGAGCTAAATTCTGTTTCTGTCTACCCAATTTTCTAGCTGTATGGGCTAGCTAGACCATGACTTAAACTCCCCAAACTCACTTCTTCATCTGTAAAATGGGGTTAATAATCCTCTATCTCTTAGTAATGCTGTATTATGTGAAACTACATATTAACTTTCCCTAACAAATTGCTTATTGAGAAAAGTTCTCAATAAATATTAGCTGTTTGTTTTAGGCTTGTGCAATACTTCTTATTTAACTGATTTTGAAGTTTCTCTTCTTTACTTCTTTTCATTCAAGTTTTGAGACATTCAATGTATACAAGGTTTTTTTTTCTTGAAAAGTCTATATTCATCTGATTAAATCCTTCCTCAGTTTAGAGATTGTGCATTCTCTCAGACTAGTGTTTTCCTGATTGCATTGGCTTGGAGAATGTGAAACTAACCACTTCTCTACAGAAGTTTTTCTGTATGCTTATATTTTCAAGCAACTCCATAGCTTAATAGAGCTTAGAAAGATAAAACACTAACAGAAATGTGAAAAACATTCAGTTTATTATCATGTAACTTATTTTTATTTTCATAGTTTATTTGAGTTATCTGTGTTGAATTTTTTAAAATTTTGAATTAAATGAGAAACCTTGTCCATGTATCCTCTTTTTTGGCCTGTATATGTTTTGAATAAAACATAGTAGTATAGATTTTTAAATATGTGTGCTGGATATCTTTCTTCCATTTGCTTCTCCAAATACTCCATTCTTCATCTTTCTCTGTGCCCTAAGAAGTGTTTCTGAATGGATTATAACAACAGGGTTCTTGGCTCTCTAGCTTCCTGTTGGATTTAGCATGTGGAATTCAACAGAGATGGGAGGGAAGAAAGAAATTGAGGTTGGGGTTTATTCCTCCACATCCCTCCCTGCAGGTTTGTCTGAGGCTGGCTGCGTCTCTCCATCACAAGTTACAGCTCATGCCAGATGGCCCTGCCACTCAGACTTCTCCTTGTCTCATCTAATTCCAGAAAATGTTGTCTCCTCTGCCTTTTCAGGCCAAGGGATAGGAGCGATAATGATACTTTTATATTTTTCTAGCCCCTAACCTAGTACTAACTCTGTGTTTGTTTACATTCTTCCCACACTTTTACAATACTCACGTTTATAGTGTATTTTTATTACTATTTGAATTGTGATTCCTTTGAGAACAAAAATTTGTTACATTTTAATTTACCTTATTTTGTAATCATCGGGTTGTGGCTGTATTAGGATAGAAATAATGGGTGGGTTAGATAACAGTGCTGGAATTGAGGCTTTGAGTTGGGTAAGATGTAAAGATATGTGCTGGGCAAGGGCCAACGGATTTCAGGAGGATGTGGAGGGAACCTGGAAGTTTCCAGGGTTTCACTGACAAAGGCACTGGATTCCACAATATTCCGCTGTCTCCCCAGTACACTGTAGCAGCTAGAGAAGGAATACAGATAGGGAGAGAAAGTAGAGGTTTTTTTAATGTATTTTTATATATATATATATAGACTTCATGGTGTATAAGCCGATGACTTTGCTATGTTGTTGAGCTCAGCTTAACACCTTTCGTGAGAGTACTCTTAGATACAATGGAGTCAAAGTATAAATAAAAGATCAGCATTGGTGTTTTACTAAGATATTTCAGAGATACCTATTTCTTGGGGGTGAAAAAAATTGAGTCATATATGATCAAATAGTCTTCAAATATATTTATTTCAATATATGTGTGTGTATTCATATATATATATACACACACATACATATGTTACAGTCAATTTCATAGAGGAAATAGCTTCTAAAAATATCTATTGATGTTCATGTACAAATATAAAGTATAGACACAGACCTTACATTTTTCACAAAAATTAACTCAAAATATAACGCAGACCTAAATGTAGAATGCAAAAATATAAAACTTCTAGAAGGTAAAATCTGAGATAACCTAGATGACCTTAAGGTTGATGATGACTTTTTAGATATGACATCAAAGGGATGATCCATGAAAGAAAGATTTGGTAAGCTGGACTTTCTTAAAATTAAAAACTTCTACTCCGTGAGAAATATTGTCAAGAAAATAAAAAGGGAAGCTACAGACTGGGAGAAAATATTTTTAAAAGACATATCCAACAAACAACTATTATCTAAAATCTACAAAGAGCTTTTAAAACTCAAAGATAAAAAAGCAAACAGCCTAATTAAAACATAGATCAAAGACCTTAACAGACATCTTGCTTCTTAACAGACATCTTGCCTAAGAAGATACACAGAAGACAAATAAACATATGAGAAGATGTTCCATATCATATGTTATCAGAGAAAGCAAATTAAAACAACAATTAAATACCACTGCCCACCTATTAGAATGACAAAACCAAATGCTGGAAACCATGTGGGGCAACAGAACTCTCACTCATTGCTGGTGAAAATGCAAAATAGTACAATGACATTGAAAAAAGTTTGGCAGTTTCTCACAAGATTAAGTATACTCTTATCATATGATCCAGCAATTGTGCTCCTTCGTATTTACCCAAAGGAGCTGAAAATGTATCCATGCAAAAAAACCAGCCCATGGATGTTTAAAGCAGCTTTACTTATGATTGCCAAAACTTAGAAGTAACCAAAATGTCCTTCAGTTGGTAAATAGATAAAGAAGCTGGTACATGCAGATAACGGAATATTATTTGGTGTTAAAAAGAAATTAGCTAACCATCTGCAAAAAGACATGGAGGAAATATAAATACATATTCCTAAATGAAAGAAGCCAATATGAAAAGGCTACATACTGTATGATTTCAACAATATGGCTGCTGTTGATTGAATATGCTCCCCAAAATTCATGTGTTGGAAACTTAATCCCCAATGCAACAGTGTTGGAAGGTGGGACCTAATAAGAAGTGATTAGGTATAAAGGCTCTTCCTGCATAAATGGATTAATGCCATTATCAAAGGAGTGGGTCTGTTATAAAAGCAAGTTCAGCCTCTCTTGCCCTCTTGCTCTTGCCCTTTCTTGCCCTCTGTTTTTGTCACTGGATGATGGTGACACAGCATGATGGCATTTGCCAGATGCTGGCATCATGATCTTTGACTTTCCAGACTAGAGAACGATGATCCAAATAAATCTCTGTTCATTATAAATTACCCAGTCTCAGGTATTCTATTACAGCAGCAGATAATGAACTAAGCCAATGACATTTTAGAAAAGGCAAAAGTATGGAGGCAGTAAAAAGATCAGTGGTTGCCAGATAGCAGTGAAAAGTGAGGGATGAATAGAGTGAATAGAGGAACACAGAGATTTGTAGAGCCGTGAAACTATTCTGTATGACACCATAATGGTAGATGCACGTTATCATGCATTTGTCAAAACCCAACGGATGTACAAGACCAAGAGTGAACCCTAATGTAAACTATGGATTTTGGGTGATAATGTCAATGATAGTGTCAATGCAGGTTTTCATCAGCTAAAACAAATGTACCCAAATGTACCCCAACAAATGGTGAAGATGTTGATAATTGGAGAAGGCATGCGTGTATGAGGGCAGGGGTTGTATGGGAAATCTCTGAAACTTCCTTTCAATTTTGCTGTAAACCTACTGTAAAAAGAATAGAGTCTTTTTAAAGATCTATGCGATCAATATAGAGTGTGTTTTAAATTTGCTACTATATTCAACATCATTAATTAGTAGTGTGTTTTTGCCTAGAGTTTCATGAACTGTGTATTTTCTCAAGAATGTGAATATTTTGTAATGATTGTCTTTTGCAAAGTATTGCATCCACATAATTTCTAGGGCATCTATATAACTTACTTATTAACAATCTACAGAATTGCAAAATTGGATCAGTGAAGAACTGAAGGTAGTAGGTAAGTCCAGTTGTAGTCCTTAAACCTGCTTAATCCCTAAAGCTACAGTTGTATAAAAAAGCTGGAGATGAGATTATGAGCACATAATATATATTGATTTATCTATAACCTACGAATTTGATTGAACATAACTCTACTCCTTGATTCTAAATATATTTTGTGAGTCAAGGAAATAGAGCTGGGAGAACATTTACTTTATCACACAATCTTTTCCATGAAGATGCTTCATCTTAGATTTCTAAGCACTAGGGTTTGAATTCAAGAAAACTTTTAGGTTATATTTTGGATAATTATGAAAAAGTTAAGTAATATAAGAATCCTCTGCAAATATCTAATTAGAGTCAAACATTTAGGTTGGTGTGTCCTCATGAGAAGCGGAATCCTGCAATTCGCCATCATTTTACAGAAGAGCTTTGTTATGTACATGCGATTACTTATGTTACAGTTTTAGAAGAAGAAAATGAAGGCAGAAGAAGGGCAAGTATATGTAAGTTGTGTTATCCACTGCATTTAGGAGATAGTATGTAATCTTGACTGCCTGGAGAGACATAATTAATTTCGTTTTCCTTAAAAGTTGAAGAGGATTGAAAACTCTCTATATCCTGTTAAGTGACCTATTAAAGCCACACTCATCATTACTATAGTTTTTTTAGGGGGAGGGGCTTCTAGCTCATTTGACACTGGCTCTTTACTTATAGAAAAATTCAGATATTAAGTATTGGATTACATTTTGCCGAGTGACCATACTTTCAAGGGTAAAAGTTTCAATTTGTTAGGATATTAGTTTACCTGGTATGGTTCAGCTTTTATATAGGAAATAAAAATATATGTCATTAAATCTTGAAGAAAAGGCACACAAGAATAATTATGATTGACCAGTTGTTAATATAACTTATATTACATTTGAGTGAAACCTTCAAATGTTATATAGAGAGGGTGCTACAGGGGAACTTACACAGAATTTGACTATGGTGATAATATAAGAATATTCGATATAGTATAGGCACACAGAAATCTCCTACTGAAAATCCGAAGATAGTTTTATAGGAAAAAGAATACATGCAAAAAGTATTTAACTATTTTGCTTTATACAGAGTCACAGAGAGGTTTAATATTCAATAATGCTCTTCTTTTTCTCTTTGCATGCAGATGTAACATAATTTGCCAAATGTCTTAAATCTGTAACATGATTACCTTCCTTTATTCTATGGGAAATCCCTGTAGCAAGTTTTAACTACCACATTGGTTCAAAATATTGTAACTCATATACTACTTAGCTCTGAAAAATACATGTTCATCCTCTGATGAACAAGGAATGTGAAATACCTTCTTGTTTGTGGGCTTTGTTCTACAAATGTTAATGCACACTTGAAACTGATTTGATGAGTTTTACCTTTATTTTAAAACTCCAGTGCTAAATTCCCATATTACATTTTCAGGTCCATGGCATCTAGGATCAGCTTTGGGCAAAAATATTATTTTATTTCCTATTTCATTAGATTTTTTCTGGTCAACCTAATAAAACACCCATGCTTCTCAAAATAACCAAAATAAGCTGAAAAACTGGATGGCAAGTGAAAGTGAAGACTACTTAGTCTTCTCAGAATCTCACAGAAACTAATTTATTTTCCAAATACTTACTAAGTAAGCATCTACTATACAACAGACATTTTGGGGGGATTCTCATCAACACTTCATTGAACAAAAATGGAAAAGACCCCTGTCCTCATTGCCATTACATTCTAACAAGAAGGAGGTTAAGACATATTTTAAAAAGTAAAATTAAAATAGTGGTTTTCCAGGCTATGGAAAAGGATGAAGCAGGAAAGGAAACACATGAAGTATCAGTTGTAAGGTGGTCAGGAAAGGACTGACTGAAAAGGTGACAGTTGAGCTAAGACCTAAAGATGGAGAGGAAGCAATCCCTCAGGCAGAAGAGAGGGTGAATGGCCCCATTTAGGTAACACCTGGTAATTTGAGGAGGAGCAAGAAGGCCAGAGGGACTGGAGCAAAAAGAATGAGAACAACAGCAGAAGGAGTAGAAACAACCAGAGGTTGAATCTTGTCAGTTATGGTAAGCTTGTGTAAAATAAATGCTTTATTCAGAGGGAGACAGATAGGAAGTGGAGAAATGATGAAATCTGATTTATATTATTAAAGGATGGTTCTGGATGCTGGGTTGGGAAAAGATGATAGGCTGTACGAGATGGTCAGTTAAGAGCCTTTTGGCAATAAGTCAGGCTAAAGATGAGGGTGAATGGATCAGGCTGGAGATGATGGTGGTGGTGAGAAATGATTGGAAGGGAGATGATTTGGAAGTTCTGTGGATTGTAGAGATTCAAAAGTGCGAGTTCATTAGGAAGGCCTAACATGCCCTGACTTAAAGGTGGTGGAAACTGTAAGAGTCTATTTAAAAATTCAGAAATAGGAAAACTTCTGTGAGTAGAAATTCCCTTTTCACATGGATATATAATAAACATATTCATATAGTATTGTTATATAATATATAGTGGTTCTGTTATAGATTGCTTGACTGAAATTAAAATAAGAGAAAAATGTTTATCTAAATTGAAGAAGCTAAAGAATTAGCTAAGGATTATAATAGGTTAATAGTTTAGGACTTCATTGTCAAATGGTTGGTAGAATGCTTAATTGAAATTCTATAATTAAGAATAGACTATATTCATAAAGTTCAAAGGAGGAAAAGTGTATTGACATTGGCCTTGATAAATGGATGTCCAAAAGATCAATATTTGACTAGTTGAGACAGTAATACTTAGCAATGAAAAGAGAATTACATACCAAATCTTAGTGAGAGAAGGAAGAGAGGGAGAGAAGAGGGAATTAATGTTTATTGAATGCTTACTATATTCTAGAAACTGTGCTGTGAGTTTTTCTTATGTTGTCTCATTTAAACCTCAAAATACTCCAGAAAATGAAATTAAAAGGAAGGCAATTAGGAAACTACTTAGCATTGAAGGTAAAGCAGCAAGGAGACCTGGAAAAGCAACTAGTTCTATGCTGCAAGAAATTGAATGATTGGTGAGGAAATTAATGCTTTCATAATGAAGTTACTGAATAATTTTAAGTAATGTTCTGACTACCATATTTGCATATTAGGTCATGTTGGTAGCAGTGTGGAGGCTAGGATTATAGAAAGCTAAGGCTGGAACAACAAAAAAAGGACTAATTAGGAGGAGGCCAAATCAGTAAACACAAAAAATTAGTATGACCTGAAGTAGGGCAGTAACTAAGAAGATGCTAAGAATGGAATAGATTCAAGAAACATTGAGAAATTCAAAACAAGAGAATTTGGTGATTACGTAGCAACATTAGATGTGAGATTTGAATGAAGAGAGACAGATAAAGAAAAATTCTTTACTTTTTGAATTGGTGACCAGGAAAAGGATATTTCTGTTTAAAGAAAGAAAGAGAGAGAGAGAGAGAGAGAGAGAGAGAAAGAAAAAGAAAGAAAAAAGAGAAAAAAAGAGAAAGAAAGAAAGAGGAAAAGAGAGAAGAAGCAAGGAGGGAAGGAAGGAAGGGAAAGAAAAAGGTATAAATTTGGACTTCTGTGAATGTTTTTCTACATTTGGACATATTGGTTTTAAAGTTTCCTTTGTCCATCAAAAGGGACACATAGCTTTAGTACAGAGTTAAAGAGATCGGTCTAAATGAGACAGAGATTTGGGACCAATCCCGGTAGAAGCCTTAGACATAGATGCTATCATGGGACTTGATGAAAATTAGTAGAGTAGGACAAAGTAAAGGACAACAGCCATATAAAAGGAGAAGAAAAAGGCATCCATGAAAGAAACTATGAAGGAACAGTGGAACAATGGAAAGTTCATGGGGAGAAAGAAGAGAGCAGCATAGAAGCCCAGGGGAAAAAAAAGTTTAAAACAAAAAGGAGGAGTCAACACATAAAAATGAAAGACAGTAGTTAGTGAAGGTAAGAGCATGCTTGTAACATTTGGCAGCAGGATATTCTTATGATCTTGATAGGAACATATCAGACCAATGGCTGGGACAAACATTCAATGGAAGTAGTTTAAGGAATGTATCAAGAGTTGAGAAAATAGAGGGAAGGAAGGGAAAGCATGGCATTACTTATACTACCCACAGTAATAACCCTCAAAGACATCCACATCCTAATTTGCAGCATCTGTGAGTACGTTGCTTAACATTGCAGATGTGATTAAATTAAGAATTTTTTTTTTTTTTTTTTTTTTGAGACGGAGTCTTGCTCTGTCGCCCAGGCTGGAGTGCAGTGGTCGGATCTCAGCTCACTGCAAGCTCCGCCGCCCGAGTTTACGCCATTCTCCTGCCTCAGCCTCCCGAGTAACTGGGACTGCAGGCGCCCGCCACCTCGCCCGGCTAGTTTTTTGTATTTTTTTAGTAGAGACAGGGTTTCACCATGTTAGCCAGGATGGTCTCGATCTCCTGACCTCGAGATCCACCCGTCTTGGCCTCCCAAAGTGCTGGGATTACAGGCTTGAGCCACCACCTCGGCCGTAAATTAAGAATCTTTTGATGGAGAAAGTATTCTGAATCCTGTGGGTGGACTCAATCTGATTTCAAGGTTTCTAGAGGGGAAGGTAGAAGAGTCAGGCAAGGTAGAAAAGTCAGCGAAGGAGATGTGATAATGGAAGCAGAGGTCAGAGGGATATAATAACTGGCTTTGAAGAAAGAAAGGGACCATGAGTCAAAGAATTCAGGAAGTCACCTGAAAGCTGAGTAAAGCAAGGAGATGAATCCCTAGAGCCTGCAGAAGAAAGACAGTTCTGCTGACACCTTGATTTTAGCCAAGTTAAAACCCATTTTGGAATTCTGACCTCCAGAATTTTAAGATTATTTATTTATTTATTTTACTTTAAGTTCTGTGATACATGTGCTGAACATGCAGGTTTGTTACATAGGTATACATGTGCCCTGGTGGTTTGACGCACCTATCAACCCGTCATTTAGGTTTTAAGCTCTGCATGCATTAAGTATTTGTTAATTTATATTAATTTTAGCCACTGTCTTAGTCCATTGTGTGCTGCTATAACAAAATGCCTGAGACTGGATAATTTATAGAGAACAGAAATTTATTCTCTTACAGTTATGGAAGCTGAGAAGCCCAAGATTAGGTCATCTTCTTGCTGTGTCCTTACATGGTGGCAGGAGGAAGGGTGGAAAAGGATTGAATTCTGTGTCGTCACGTGGTAGAAGAGCAGAAGCAAGAGGGCTCACTGCCATAAGACCTTGTTTATGGCAGCATTAATACATGACCTAAACACTTCTCATTATGCCCTGTTTTGCAGCATTGTTGCATTGGGGATTAAATCTCCAACATAAAAATTTTGAGGAACATACTCAGACCATAGCAATCACTAAGTTTGTGGTAATTTGTTATATAAACAATAAGAAATTAATATGTTACTTTTTTTTTTGAGATGGAGTCTCACTTTGTTGTCCAGGCTGTAGTGCAGTGGTGCGATCTTGGCTCACTGCAACCTAAACCTCCCAGGTTCAAGGGATTCTTCTGCCTTAGTCTCCCGGGTAGCTGGGACTACAGGCATGTGCCATCATGCCCGGCTAATTTTTTGTATTTTTAATAGAGAAACGGTTTCACCGTATTAGCCAAGATGGTCTCGATCTCCTGACCTTGTGATCTGCCCGCCTTGGCCCCCCAAAGTGCTGGGATTACAGGCGTGAGCCACCACAGCAGGCCAAGAAATTAATATGCTACTTTCCTATAGAAGGGGAGAATGGGAGAGATAGGAAGACAGATGAGAACACAGAAAATACACACAAAGACACACACGAGTGTGTGTGTAATGTGTATGTATGTATGTATGTGTGTGCATAATAGATACGTGCATGTGTTTGTGTATATATACACAAATGCACTCATAACATATATATGTATGTTTACACAATATGTATATGTGTATATATGCATGTGAGTTCATACATATATATGTATTTGTGTACATGTGTATGTGTTAAATATGTGTATGTTTTTGTGTATATATATTACATATTACATATTATTTATATATTGTATATTGTATATATATAAAATCATTATCATCACAGATCCTTCAGACTGCCCCCATGACAATTCTGTAATATGGCAGGATGGTAGATTGGAATCTATTTATTGGGATGTTTTAATTATATGCAATTATATAAGCAGTAACCAGTCTATTATTATGATTTTACTCAGTTCTTGTCATACACATTTGTCAAGGACTAAAGAAGCAGAGTTGACAGGTATACTGTTGGACAATTTTATATTTGTGTACTTGTAATGTTTGTATACTCTCCTCTACAGACATTTAATTTTATATATGCAAATCCCTTCCCCATGTTATTTTGTATATTTAAAAGAAATCTCTGTTCAGAGTGTCATTATAATAATAGTGTGGTCCAATTGTTTCTTAAAAAACTGGTAGAAAATAAATTCCTACAATATAATGAGGAGCCATGACACTATCCAAACTATCAAACCACAATCATTTTCACTTGCTATTGGTTTTCATAATAATCCCTGACTAATTCCACTGCAGAAACATCAGAGTGGCAAAATGTAAAACTTCTCAATGTCTTTCAAAATGACATAATACCTTAGGAGAATCAGCTTAGTTTAAAGAAAAGTTCAAGTGTTTGCAATCAAAGTAATCAATAAAAGGTGGTTTGATATTAATAATGAAACAGAATTCTGTTCTCCTACCCATTTATTAATTCAGACTTTTCTTATTGCTACATATTACTAATCATTATTATAATTTGTAAATAATTTAAATCAAGTGAAATAAGGTTTGCCTTTATATGATATACTAGGCTAATCCTATATATACTTTCTTCCTCAGACTATTGAAGCTAATGATTAGTAAATTATACACTCTATCCTCAAAAATGCAAATTAAATTTATTCCAAAAGATTAAAATACAGACTTTGAGAGATAAAGTTAACTAGGTTTTTGGCATGTAACTGCTGTGTTTAGAGTTGCCCAAACTGACTTGAAGTATATTCGAAACAGTTTCCTGTAACATGTTTAGATAATTCTATTTTCTACTTAAATAATATAATATTTTTTCCCTCTAAGCAACACTTTCCTCTGTGATTTCTTTTGTCTGTGCAATTGCCTATGCTGATCCTTTTATGTGTAATTCTCTCTCCTCCCATCTTTATCTCTCTCAAACCCCAACTCTAAGTTGACTGATTTATTTTTATTTTTATTTTTTTACCTTTTTCTTGTTTTAAGGGAAATAAAATTCACCACTTTATTTTGGAACTTAACATTATAGCTCTTCATGAATTGATTGTTCATTCTCTACTATGAAATGTAAGATTATAGATGGAGGAATTATTCATCTTCCGATCTGTCACATCTATGGTTTCCGTGGTGTGGGCTTTCAACACAGTAGAAAATCTGTAATGATTAAGTGAAGAATGAGGTTTTATTGTCCTCCTTTATTAGGTTACTGTATTTTTTTAAAAATAGATTGTTAGTTATCTTTAAAGAATTGTTGTAATGGACTCCTCTCTTGATTAGTAAATAATCTTTAGTCTTTTTAACAGTAACATTGCTTTTAAAAAAAAACTCTTCTTGAGAAGTGTCTAAACATGGAGAACATGGGTTTAAAGTTCCAGCTAAAAATACTCAGATATGTTTTCTAATGAATCAATTCATGATCATGATTCACCATTTATGTTATATATATATTTCACATTTCAGTAGAATTATTGGTATTGTCATAATTAATTTCATTTATTCTTAAAGTCTGCATTTTATATAAACTATAAAATAATGCTACTATTATGTTTTCATTTAGATCTCATATTATTGATAAAATATAATAATAAAAAGCTTCTTTGGTAATCAATATGAGCCAGGCTTTCTATATTAACTTATTAAATCTTTACACTTACTTTATGGAGTACATACAATTATGATCTGCATATAATAGATGAAGAAAGACATGTTTGAAGAGTTTAAGTAATGTGATTAAGATGATGAAACTGGTTAACAGCAGAGCAGAGATTTGAACCCATGAAGTGTAGCGCTTAGCCACTAAACCTCAGTGCTTCCATATCCACTCGGTAGTCTTCCTTGATTTTTATTAGGAGATTCACACCACTTTTAAAAAATATCTTCATGAGCCCCTTCTAATGGCTTGAATCTTGTATATAATTTTTCATATGTTATTTTTTCAAATCTTGGTTCACAAGACATGGAATGCATTGATGTCAGGGGCAGTGTGTTTATCATCCCTTTATCTTACTGCAGCTAAGTTTCATTCATGAACTTTAATTTTTTCCTCTGTCAAATGGAAATGATAATGCCAATATTCAAGGTTAATGAGGGTGCCAATCAAGGTAGAGCATGCAAAATAACTGACATATTTCCTAAAATATAATAATTGCTTAATGAATATGAGTTCTATTTTTCCTTTAATCACCTCTAATTTAGTATTTGAGGAACAGTGTTTATCTGTGTAGAAAAATGACCATAAGAACACATCCTTCTAACTTGTAAAAATATTTTAACCAAAATGGCCTGTATTTGATGTGTAATCAATTGTTGAATGCATTTCCTAGATCTTTCTCATATGGCAACACTAATACTGTTCCTATCTACACTGATCATCTACACTTTTCATTTACTGATTACAAATCTGTGGGACTCAAACACAAATTGGGAATAATAGTAGATGGGCTATTTTGTGTACATATGTGTGTATGTTCACATGTACATACATGTGTTTATATTCCTAGTCTTAAAAGACACTGTGTGTAGGATTAATTATGGAATAAGGTAAAATATCTAAATTTTATTTAGTCATAATTCAATATATTGATCATAAATCTCAGTTTCAGGGCACTGCTAGTGTTTTGTGAAACACAGGATGTGTATTACAAAAGTAGTTCTTATCCCTGTAAGTTTTCACAATTCAGAGTTAAAGTAAAACATTGCTGCTGAAGAATTTCCCAAATTATGGGTGACCTTTCTTCCTCTTTGAAACACATACAATATTAATGCTTGCATGAAATACCTATTTGCCTTCCATGAAACAGTTTGGAAAATGTTGGTTTGAAGTGAGGCAATTTAAGATGTTAAACCAATGCTTCCATAGATATGCATGATGTGTTAAAAGCTGTTACTTGAAAAACTGAGTTACATAGTCAGATAAGTGTAGAAACTGTTAACTAATTTTTCTCTTATTGCAAGAATCCTTAGAAATTTTAATGTGTTAAATATGTCTGTTATTAGTATTTCAATATGTCAAAATCTCTAAGAGGATACTACCATATGTAGCACAATCCAGAATAATTTGACTATTAATTGCTTTTCTGTAAGAATCCATGCCAACATTTTATGAAACACTGTCACAAAAATTCTGTCTTGGAAACTTTGTACTAGATCACTGTTTCTCAGAGTATAGTTCCCTGACCAGCAGTATCAGCATCACCTGGGAACTTGTCAGAATGCAAATTTTCAGGCCCCATCTCAGACCCAAAGAATCAGAAACTCTGGGGGTGGGGCTCAGGAATCTGTGGTTTAACAAGCTCTCCAGGCCATTCTGATAAATGCTATGGTCTGAAAACCACTATGTTAGAGATGTGTAAGATTGAGCACAATAATTAGTACAAATAGTTTTAATGGGACTCAAATTAGAAATGTCATTTACAAAATAATAATACATTAAAGGTTTTGTTATTACAGATTAAACTGTGTGCCACCAAAATTCATATGTTGAATTCCTAACCCCCAAGACCTTGTAATGTGATTATATTTGGAGACAGTATCCTTAAATTAAGCTAAAAATAGGGCGTGTGAGTGGGCCTTAATTCACTATGACTGGTATATTTTAAGAAGAGGATATTAGTATACACTGTGTGTACCCAGAGGAAAGGCCATTTGGGGATATAGAATGAAATCGGCCATCTGCAAGCCAAGGAGAAGCCTAAGAAGAAACCAAACCTCAGACACCTTGATCCTGGATTTTTATCTCCTAGAACTGTGAGAAAATAATTTGCTAAAGCCACTTGTCTAAGGTATTTGTTATGGCAGCCCTAGCAAACTAATGCAGGTGTATATATAAAGCACTGAATTCTACGACTTAGAGTCAAATCTATTCAAGGTGCGCCTTTCCAACTGTAAAGTACTATGTTCACTCTGAAACGTATTCACATAAAAACTCACAAATCTTGTAACGCTTTGGAGTCAATTACACAAAGCATTATTGCAATTGCAATTGTTTAATTATATCCTGGGCTGTATCAGCCACAAGAGTGAAAGGAAAATTTAGAGCAGAGTTAGGAGCTGTTGGCTTGTGAATGCAGTTAGCCTTTTATTTTTTTCTTTCGTTTTGTCTAATTTTAAGATAAAAGCTTATGTCCATGCCTCTCATCCTCTTGGTTTGTCTGCTTTTCCAAATTACAGTAATAGCATTTGGTATTGTGTTCAGAAAAGAAAGCGCACATTAGAAAACACCTAATTTATTTGGTGAAAAAATGCATTGCTTTTGTCAATTATTAATTCAAAGTACACTAAAATGTACTTTGCCTGATTTAATAAATATTTATTCCTCATGCCATTAATAGATTTAATACCATTATAAATTTATGTGATGGCTGTGTATTGAGTGGATAAGGCCTTAGGTGGATAGAGTTAATTCTTTCTATATGGCTGCTTGTTATGAGACTTCCTCTGACATATATCTCATAATGGTTCCTGTTGATTGATCTAATTATATACACATGGTTTTATTGGAGCTTTGTGAATCTGGAGATACCCATGTTTGCTTAATGTTCTACAAGCACAATTCAAAACCCTTTAGGCTTACCAGGATTGCTTCCATAATCCTTAATTGAGAAAAGTAAGCCTCGAGAATTTTGAAATACCCGGTCTAAATCAAGCTCCTGGGCCAGCACATTTTCCCTTTAGAATTTTTCTTTTGTAAAGAATAAACCTTATTTTTTAATACATACAATCTATTTTTTAAATGAGTGTCACTTTGTAATTAAATGAAATACCGTTATTTCTGTGAGTATGCATAAAAATGTTCTTGCTTTTGGTCCTTGATTTTTATATTTGAAGAATGAATATTTTGAAAAAAGAACATGTAAAATAATACATCTTAGTATGCAGCGAATGGCAGAGAAATAGCAACATTTCAATGCAAGGCTAACAATTCTTCAATTACTACATTTTATATACGAAGACAAATAATTCTGTTATTTTAATAACTAAGTAATTTCATTAAACACTTGAATAGTACATATGAATCCGTGAATCTGTTGTTTTTATTGGACTTCATGACACATTAAAAATATTATCCTCGTGCTTGAAACTTGCAGTTGTGTCTCATCTGTGATTTATCCTTTCTTTCTGCAGATTTAGCTATTTTTACCTCTTTTTTCTTTGTATTGCAGAAGAACAGTTCTGACAAATAAGATTAGTCTGTTATCTACTCCAGTGTTTTGGGGGTTTTGAACATCATTTTTTAACAAAGCTTTAGCTCACTGAAAGCCCAGGACAAACCTAAAGTTTTGAAACTTACTTCCCCAGATCTAGTAAATTTTTCTTGACTGAATTATTTTATTTAATAAACAAAATCTTGTGAAACATAAAACAGCAGAACTATAACAGAGCCAGTTGAAGTCTCTCCCATCAACCCTCTCTTCCCCAAATACAGACATGTGGACTCAAGGAGTGGCTCTATTGGAGCTGAATAACTGGGGATTTGGGGAAAAGGGAAGTGTCACTGCCTGAATGGGAAAAATAATAAGAAATGAAGACTTGCTAAAAAATGGAGAGCCTTGTAAGCAATAATCACATTCTTTAAGGAGTCTAAGTAGTTGCTTTTCTATTACTTATCTTGATTGGAGAAAAGAGTTGTCTAATAAACTTTGGAAACCTGAGGTGGGTCAATTAACTCCTAAAGGAAGGTAAACGAGTTCATTTGAAGTTTAAGATCAATGAATGCTGAAGGTTGCAGTATAACTTTAAGGAATTATTTTAAAAGTTTCTTTCTTTATGGAAAGACATTTTGATCAATGCATTGAAAGCTAAAAGAGCTTTATGTTCCAGAAAGAGTCAAAAATCAAAAATGAGATGAGAACATTTAAGAGGGACTCCCAGTGTCAAAATGCACATGTGCTCATTTCAGAATGTCTCCTTATAAAAAATACCTTGTGATTGACTCAGGCTTTTTTATTTACAATGCCTGCAGACGTTTAGTGAGCCTTTATTGTTAGGCACGCCATTAAGCACTTTTAAAATTAATCCTTTTAAGAAACTTATAAGGGTAGACACTATCTTTATCTTCATTTTACAGATGTGAAAACTGAGGCATAAAGAGGTTAAGTAACTTGCT
Source organism: Macaca mulatta (assembly GCF_049350105.2). Taxonomy (NCBI): domain Eukaryota; kingdom Metazoa; phylum Chordata; class Mammalia; order Primates; family Cercopithecidae; genus Macaca; species Macaca mulatta. The sequence continues at coordinate 98,399,849 of NC_133411.1, forward strand.
GATGGCAGAAGGCAGGAGTCAATCCCAGGCATTTTGATTGCATTCTTATCTCTACACAGTATTGCCTAATTGTGAAGTAAACGTTGAAAGCTTGAACATTACAAAACTAGGACATCTTTTCTTTTTTTATTATCAAAACCCTCACCACACCAAACCAAAAACATTAAATTGGCAGTCTCTGTTTACAAATGGAAAACAAGAAAAGATCAGTTTCTGTTTGGATCTTCAGATTTTGCTTTATCTACTAGTTCCCCCTTAACCATTTAGAATATGTTAATACAATCAAATTGAGATTAAAGAAATAACTAATACTTTTTTTCAATATACTTCCTAATCCGTGTAACATAGGTTAAAACACATTTTCTTTTTTTTCTTTCAAAACCTTTTTATCTGGACAACGCTTTTAAATTTCTTTGCTGTTTGTGATTGTTTCTTTTCTTAGTGTTTTCCAAGAGAATAAATATTAGTCTTTAAATCTGTTAATGATGATCCTTCGAAGATTTAGGCAGTGATTCTGTTTTTGCCTAAGTGTATCTGTTCTGCCCAAGGAGATAGGGGAGAGAAAACTTTAAACAGCAGATATGCAGTTCTGCTTTAAATCTGGATTAACAGTAGTGTCTTGAAAACTGGTAAAGTTAACAATATGAAAATGTAGTATGCAGCTGTAGTTAGTGAGTTTGCTTTCTTATGTGCATAATATGAGCTTGTAATGGAAGTAATGTCATATAGTATTTAACTCTGACATTTAGTGTTTGCCCTAGTAGATGGTCTTCCTTTTACTTAAGTGCCATTACTTTTATGTAGTCCATTTTCATTGCATTTAGTCCCATTTTAGTAATAATGCTTGCATGATTTACCAGGCAAATGCAATCTTTGCCCTGAATGGCACAGTGCAAGAAAAAATGGAAGCTGTTAAGAGGCTGAATGGCAAAAAAGTATTATTGACCTATGCTGGCAGTCATGTGTTTCAATTATTTTCAAGAATCCATTTGTCAAATAAGTGAAGCGATGTGGGACGTCAAGTTCAAGCTGGGGTTAGTGCCTTTCTACATCTGATATGATGTATCTTCTGTAGCCATTTAATTGAATTACCCAATTTATTTTTCAAGCAACAATGCTCTACCAAGAGCCATGACATTAAACAATTAAATATGAGTTTAAAAGTCTGCATTTTGTGTAGTTCATCATTCCTCTGCAGCAGAAAGTGAGCCCAAGGGCCTGAAGATTTCTGATTCTGGTGTAGTAAAAGCTTAGATTCCAGAGGAACACCCTAACTATCCCATGTGGAAACATTTAAAAAATAACAACACTTCATTATTCTTATTTCTTTCAGCAGAACAGTGATGTAAACATTTAGAATTTAACTGTGATTACTCAATAATTTCTTGAGATTCTGTTTGGAAAAGCAAAAAGCAAACTGGACTGGGATAACTGTAACTAACGCTCAATGAGTTTGATCAATAATGCTTTTTTTATTTGAAGTAGCTGCCTTTTGTGAATACAAAAGAGAAGTCCTAATGAATTAAAGACATCAGACTTTCAAAAAATTATGAAGGGAAAAATCCAGTTAAAAAATACTTACATTTACAAATCACTAAAATATTTTGGGCCATTATCACTTACAAAAATTCTTGAAACTTTTAAAGAAAAACAAGTTAACCAACCATAATTCTTCTATTTGTAGGGAGGAAGGAAAGGTTGCATGGAGGTAAAGAGAGAGAGAGAGACAGGGAGAAAAAATTCAAATCAAATGCGTGCTGACTTTAAATGAGATCACTGTTGCAGAAATATTTTTAAATTGTAATTTATATTTACTTGGGTATTAATTCTATGATAAGTTTTTAGAGCATTTTTTAAAGTTGTTTTCTTTTGTTGCTAACTTAGACATACGGATATGTTTTTGATCTGAGGAGAATAATTACTGTAACTCAGAACAGAAGCAACTTATATTTTTTTCAATTAACATTCAACAATTAAATTTTAATATGGTCAGGGAATTGTTCAGATCCTTTTGTATAGGGATACTGCACCTTTAATTATCTGCCCTCTGGTGCCAAGTCTTTTCTTTGAGTGCTTCCATAAAAGCTTATTGCAGCTAGTTATTGAGCAAATTAGTACTTGAGTTTTGGTGAAAAATGTCTTTATTAGTCCTAAAACCGGAGTCACTGTGCATTCCCAGAAGGCGTGATTTTGTTTGATGAATAAATCTAGTAATTATCCTGCTGTTAGGGCTGTACCGCAAATGTCATAAGCAGATAAACAGAGGGAGTAAGCCTTCCGTAAATTCTCTAATTATCTATGTTGGACTACTTATCGCCTGCAGATGATTTATGAGCATATTGATATATCCTTAAGTATGTTCATTTGAGTTCACAGATGCAAATAATTAAGGCACTAGTCATTTGCAAAGGAGGCTTCAGGTCAGGGTCATTTCATTATAAAACTTCAGTCTGGCTTATACTATAAAACAAGATATAAGTATAATCTACTTGACCAGGATATTTCCTAAGAGACTTTTCTTTCCTTTCTCTTTTTTCTGTAGATTTTATTGTTCTTACCCATTATTTTCATTAAATAAGACTCAACTTCCTTATGTAATCTAGTTTTTATTTTCAAAAATATTAATTGTCCAGTTTTTAATTTAAACTGCTTAGTAAAATGATCCCTAGGAAATACCAGAAATTCTTTAAAACATTTAAAATGGCATTGTAAAATTTCTAAAACATATTCTTTGAACTCAGGTGCTTTATCTTTTTTCCTCTTAGACTACTCCATTTGAGGTAACCGATGACTTTCTTAAACAGAATATTTTACAAAGAATGTTTCATTTTTATATTTATTTTGTAATTGACTAAGAAATCAAAATGTATTAATGCCTTCAAAATAATATGCTATCCTTTAAAAATGAAAGCTAATATACTGGTATATGATTGAAAAAAGAAAGTTACTCTGAAAAGTTGAATGTGAGCATTTAATAAAAGTATTTTATAATCTCTAACACATTCAATTATAAACAGTTTAAGAAGATGAATGGTCCTAAAATATATATCTTGTTACTTTTTCATCTGCGGTGTTTGGGAGAAAACATACCAATCGAAGGAGGATATAGACACTGTAGTATATTTTACAAATTGCACAAAAAATTAAGTAAGCAGAGGCATTGTGTAAGGGACAAATCTGTTTCTGACCAAATCCTTATTAACGTGAAGTCTAGTTACATAATTCTTGAAAAAGAATACTGATAGTATTCTTAAGAGGTTTATTTCACTTTTGGGTCAATGTGTTTCCCAAGGTTTGATAAGAGCAAATTAATTGGAAATTAAGGCGTGTGTGTGTGTGTGTGTGTGTGTATCCTGCTTTTTTTTATACCTATGAGTGTGTGTATGTATATACATACACACATGTGTAAACATACATATACACACACACACACACACATATGTGTAAGCAAAGCAGGATCAATCCAATAAGTCTCAAATTAAGAGGGACAGTGGCTCAAAGCCCTAGAATCAATCCACTCTACATGGAGCCCTTTATGAAATTGATCTGCTTCTTGATATTAAAGGCAAATTTTTGGTAGACTTGCTACCAGATTAAAAACAAAACAAAACAAAACAAAAATGAGCCAAGGTTGGAAGGGCAGTGGCTCAATTGCTGAAAGTGTTACTTGGGATTTGTGAATGAATAGAAACCATTCAAATTAATTTAGTTTTATTATTATAACAGAATTTCATAAATAAAAGAGCATTTCTGTTTAATGTATCAAGGTGGTATTTCATGAAGGTTCATAACAAAGGGATTTTTCCTCTTTTTGCATTTTTCCTTTTTGCATTTTTTTTTTCCATTCTCCATAGATATCTCCAGATATCTCCCACATCCTATTTCACTTGGCTCTACACAGTTGGTGTGTAACGGAGATCATAGTCAAGTGCTTGGGATTCAATGTATCAGATTTGATATTCCTTCTCTTCCATCAAACACTAAAGCATTTGAATATTGTAAAGCCTATAAAAAAGAAAAAATTCAGTCAGCCTTTATTTTAGCTTGTCAACAATGATACTCTGAATGCCAATCCACTTCCGGAAATTATCTTATCATTAATTCAGAATTGCAAAAAAATACAGCTTATCATACAAATAGTTTATCAGTAGTAAGTCTTAGTAAAAACTAAGCCTTAGAGCCTGCAAAAATAATCACTTTTCACATTTCTACCAGTCCTGTGTAAAAACTGACATTTCTATAACTTTGAAAATGCCTTTTTGGCAAACTGTTTTCGCAGATTTCCCTAAATGAGGTAAATATGCCCTTAACAATAGTTTGATATTATCAGAAAAAAAATAAATTTTCATAAATAGAATACAGATTTATAAACTAGGTCCCAAAAGTCAGTACCTTAACAAATAGACTTTTTTTACTCAAAATGTTATTTCAGCATATATGAAAATATATTCCTAGAAAAAAATACTTAGACACAATTTAAAATTTCATGTTTTCTTCAGGCAGGTTAAGTGATTTATCCAAGATCATGTAGCTAGAAAAAAATTAGAATGTAGATCTCTGACTTCCCGTCAACTTTCCTGTACAGCATTGAGTTTAGTCTACTTCCATTCTTTAGATCTCAATAATCATACTTTCTACTCAGACCCATCATTCTCTTCACATTTATTAAATAACTCTGGGAATCGTATAAATATTCTTATCTTATTAAGAGTTCCCATTTCCAGAGCATTTTGGTATTTATTGATTCCAAATACTCCACCAAACTAGTAAGAATAGACTTTCCCTCAATTATACAAATTTAATTTTTTTCTATTTTATGTTTAAAAATATGAGCATGAAACACAGTAAAAAGAGATCAGTAAATGTGGGTTAAGCAAATGTCTGCATTAGTTAAACAAACACCCACACACAATTTTGCTTTAACAAATGCACTCATTTTTTTCATGGCTACTGTCTTTTATAGACTCTCATTCTTATATATGCTACCATAAGCAGAATGCTCAGGACATGGCTGACATATTACAGTAAAGAAGAAAAATGAAGCTACTGTTTAACAATTATTTTCTTCTGAGTGAAAGTATATTTTATGTTATAGGCTTACATACATACAAGTGTGTTATGTAACCTGTTATATACCTAATACATATGTATATGTGTATATGCACACAAATACACACACAAATTCTGGAACACTTTTTCATTTAATGTTGGTGCTTGAAAATGAGACTGCAGACAGAAACAGGTAAACAACACTCTTTCTATGGGGCATTTAATCACTGTCAATAGCATGTTTTTGTGAGTAGTAAATTTACCTACAAATTAAGCACAGCAAAGAAAAAGAATATTATGCTGGAATTTGAATAACAATATATCACCTGACTGGTTGTCATGCATAAAATAGAATCAGGAGATTCTATTGGCCCTGCGATAGGACTATTAACTGACATACAAGAATAAAAGCACAAAGGTAGATATCTAATTCCTTTGCTCCTTGCCCAAGTGAACATTTTTCAAAAGAGCTAACTAGTTAGAATCATTGATTTTCCTCTCCGCTATTCTATTCTCACCAAGATACTAGCTTATTTCTATTAGCATGACTCCATTAAATCTTATCATCTAGCAAAGAGGTAACATGCTTGGTAAAGAAGTAAATAGAAGTTCAGGAATACCACAGATCATAACTTGCCATTTCTGTAGTTATCTAATTTGTTATGTCTGACAAAATTATCTTAGGACTTTGATGTTAGATGTAGAATATTTTTGTGAATCTATTTTGTTTGTTTCCCTACCACCGAAGACTTTTCTTTCCTTTTCCTATCAGTGGACATTTTACATAATCTAGTTGAACAGTCGTTTGTGTGTGTATTTGTTTGAAATAAAATTATTGCCTTTAAATTTGTCTTTGATGATCCGAAAAAAATGAAAACAAAAGCAAAACCGCAATCCAGCTCATCAGAACTCTGGGACTTGTGCTTCCTGTTTATATCTCCTCTGCGGTTGTAGAGTTTTAATTTCCTACCACACTATTGATTGAAAAAATCATACAATGTGGTATATTTACATACTAAAGAAAATGCGTTGATTGGTTTACAAAGTTGAATCTTTTAAACCGTTAGGCACATTCTTCACAAGCTCTCTAGTTCTTCGTAATTTGTTTTTTGTTAGTGTTTTGTTTCATTTGCTTCTGCTTCCTCTTCCAGAACTACCAAAAGTAAGAAGTGCCAAAATTTAGAAGGAGTTAAAAATGGAATAAACTATGAATAGTTTTTATTCTTTTTAGATGACACATGTTTGCTTACTTAGCAATAGGGAAAACAGGTATTTTGTTTTAAAGCTTGCCAGTGTTTGTAATCTCTTACCCTTAAAAATAGTCATTTAGCATCAAATGAAAAATCAATAATAAATATTTGAATTGGCCAATAGATGGGATGTACTTTGGATTTTCTCAAGTTGAATTATTTCAACTCATGTTCTTTGGATTCTATGAGTTGGCTGTATCTTGTGTGTATGTGCTGTTTTCAGCTTAACTAGAGAAAGCAATGACATCCATGAAGAGCCTATTTTCATGTCCCTCTGTGTAAGCTACGCTAATCAAAGAAATTCACTTATCCACCAAAAACTACAGCTAAAAGATGTTAAGAATATGTTTTCCAAGTGATAATTTTAGTGGAAAATATGTGAAAATCATGTATGATTTCTTCTGATATATTGCACAAAATTTGAAGGACAAATAGAAGGTCTTAAAAAACAGATAACATTTAGAGACATTACAGACATGTCTTTCACTCCACCTTTTTATCAAAATTATTCTCATTATTTGGCCAACAGAAATTGGAACTCTCATGTACTGCTGGTAGGAATGTAAAAGGGTGTAGACACTATGGAAAGCAATTATGGAGGTTCTTCAAAAAATTAAAAATAGAACTATCATATGATCTGGCAATCCTACTTCTGGTTATTTACTCAAAAGAATTAATATCAGGATCTCAAAGAGCTAACTGCACTTCTGTGTTCATTGTAGCATTATTTACAGTAGCCAAGATATGGAATATAGAAACAATCTAAATTCCCATCAAAAGAAAAATAAAGACAATGTGGCATATGCTTACAGTGAAATATTATTCAGCCTCAAAAAAGAAGGATATCCAGTTATATGGGACAGTATGGATGAATCTGGAGGATATTATGCTAAGTGAAATAAGCGTCACTGAAGGACGCATGCTACATGGCTAAACATATGAGGTATCTAAAAGAGTCAAATACAGAAACAGAGTAGAATACTGGTTGTCAGTGGCTTGAGGGGATAGGGAAAATGGAGATTTGCTATTCACTGTGTATAAAGAATCAGTTTTGCAAGATGAAAAAGTTGTAGAGATCTGCTGTACAACACTGTGCCTATGGTTAATAATACAGTATTGTGCACTTAAAAATATGTTAACATGCTAGACCCCATGTGAAATATTTCTACCATAATAGAAAAATAAATAAAAATTTTTTTCTTTTGCATGAAGTAATAAATAAAGTAACTTGGCACAAACCATTTTGGTGAAGTGTACCATGGAAGATTATGTATTAAATTCCAGCTAAAATAGAAGTAAAAGAAGGCAAATAATTTTGATTAGCATAGATAGAGGCTATATGTACATGGGAAAGCATGTTAATGACATTTATTGGTGCCCTTTTTTTGCTAGAGATCTGTAGACAGAGGGTAAAATATTCTGAAATTGAGAAGTCTTGACTGTTGATATTCACTCCCTTGAAGACATTTTAAATAAGCTTTTTGTGTTTAAAACATCTTGTATTTCATATATTTATTTCACAGGATCTTGAAGATACATAAAGGGCAGATTCTTGAAAATAACTAAATAGACTGACTTCATGAAAGTACAATATTCATCATAGGAAAGTAATTTTTAAACTTTCTAACTATATCAGAAATTTGACCTAATTTTAGATTTATACTATTACAAATGGTATGGCACACATTGCATTATTGTACATGTATTCCTGATCTGTTACTTTATTTTTTGTTGATTTTTTTCATAAAGAAGTTATAAATATTTATACTCCAATGCAAAATACTCTTATACGGTATTTTAAAGATTTAAATCTAAGTGTAATTGCATTCAGGCCTGAATTTCATTGTAAATAGACTAACAACTTCTCTTTGTGAAACACGGGGACTGCTTGTTATTTTCATTATCACATACTACCTGCAACTCCATCACTAAAGAATCACTTTCTAAGCTAAAATACTGCTCCCTACAGGTGTCTCATTAAATTATAATCTATCAGTGTTCTGTTAGTAAAAGTCAATGAATATGGTTTGGCTGTGTCCCCACCCAAAATTTCATCTTCAATTATAATCCGCATAATCACCACACATCAAGGGTGGGATCAAAGGTGGAGGTAATAGGATCATGAAGTGGTTTCCCTCATGCTGTTCTGGTGATAGTGAGTGAGTCTCATGAGATCTGATGGTTTTATAAGCATCTGGCATTTCCCCTGCTTACACTTCTCCTTCTTGCAGGCCTCTGAAGAAGGTGCCTTTCTTCCCCTCTGTCCTCTGCCATGATTGTAAGTTTCCTGAGGCTTTTTGCAGCCACGTGGAACTGTCAGTCAATTAAACCTCTTTTATTTATAAATTACCCAGTCTTGGCTATTTCTTCATAGTAGGGTGAGAATGGAGTAACACAGTAAATCGGTACTGGGAGTGAGGTGCTGTTATAAAGATACCCAAAAATATGGAAGTAACTTTGGAACTGGGTAATGGGCCGACACTGGAACAGTTTGGAGGACTCTGAAGAAGACAAGAACTATTCGGGAAAGTTTGGAACTTCCTAGAGACTTTTTGAATTACTTTGACCATAATGCTGATAATATGGGCAATGAAGTCCAGGCTGAGGTAGTCTTAGATGGAGATGAGGAACTTCTTGGGAACTGGAATAAATGTCGCTCTTGCTATGCTTTAAAAAAGAGACTGGTAGCACTTTGCCCCTGCCCTAGAGATCTGTGGAACTTTGAACTTGAGAGAGATGATTTAGTGTATCTGGTGGAAGAAATTTCGAAGTGGCAAAGGGTTCAAGTGGAAGCAGAGCATAAAAGTTTGTAAAACTTGCAGCCTGTCAATGGGAATAGAAAAGAAAAACCAATTTTCTGAGGAGAAATTCAAGCTGGTTGCAGAAATTTGCATAAATAGTGAGGAGTCGAATGTTAATCACTAAGACAATGAGGAAAATGTCTCCAGGACATGTCAGAGACCTTCACAGCAGTTCCTCCCATCACAGGCTCAGAGACCTGGGAGGGAAAAATGGTTTCCTGGGCCAGGGCCAGGGCCTTCCTGCTGTGTGCAGCCTAGGGACTTGGTACCCTGTGTCCCAGCTGCTTCACCTCCAATCATGGCTAAAAGGGGACAAGGTACAGCTTGGGTCACTGCTTTAGAGGGTGCAAGCCCCAAATTCCACATGGTGTTGAGTCTGTGGTTGCACAGAAGTCAATAATTGAAGTTTGGGAACCTCTGTCTAGATTTCAGAAGATGTATGGAAATGCCCGGATGTCCAGACAGAAGTTTGCTGCAGGGGTGGAGCTGTCATCGAGAACCTCTGCTAGGGCAGTGCAGAAGGGAAATGTGGGGTTGGACACCCCCCTCCCCCCAACAGAATCCTCACTGGGGCACTGTGTAGTGAAGCTGTGAGAAGAGGGTTACTGTCCTCCAGATCCCAGAATGGTAGATCCATCAACAGCTTGCACCGTGCACCTGGAAAAGCCACAGGCACTCAATGTCAGCTCATGAAAGCAGTTTGTCGGGGGTCTGTACCCTGAAAAGCCACAGGGACAGAGTGGCCCAAGGCTGTAGGCGCCCACCTCTTGTATCAGCATGTTCTGAGTGTGAGACAAGGAGTCAAAGGAGATCATTTTGGAACTTTAAGTTTTAATGACTGCCTTATTGGATTTCAAACTTGCATGGGGCCTGTAGCCCTTTTATTTTGGCCAATTTCTCTCATTTGTAGTGGGTATATTTTCCCAACACTTCTATCCCCATTGTATTTAGGAAGCAACTAACTTGATTTTGATGTTACAGGCTCAAAGGCAGAAGAGTCTTGCCTTGTCTCAGATGAGACATTGGACTGTGGACTTTTGAGTTAATGCTGGAAAGAGTTAAGACGTTGTGAGACTGTTGGAAAGGCATGATTGTGTTTTGAAATGTGAGGACATGAGATTTGGGAGGGGCTGGGGTGGAATGATATGGTTTGGCTGTGTCCCTGCACAAAAATCTCATCTTGAATTATAATCTCTATAATCCCCGTGGGTCAAGGGTGGGACCAAGGGTGGAGGTAATTGCATCATGGGGGCAGTTTCTCCCATGCTATTTTTGTGGGACAGTGAGTGAGCTCTCATGAGATCTGATGGTTTTATAAGTGTCTGGCATTTCCCCTGCTTGCACTTCTCCTTCCTGCCACCCTGTGAAGAAGGTGCCTTTCTTCCCCTTCACCTTCTGTCATGATTGTAATTTTCCTGAGGCCTTTCCAGTAATGTGGAACTGTGAGTCAATTAAAACTCTTTTCTTTATAAATTACCTGCTTTTTGGTATTTCTTCAAAGCATTGTGAGAATAGACTAATCCATCAATTTGTTGAGTTTTTTTGTGTGTGTTTTTGTGTTTTGTTTTTTTTTAAGTTGACAACAGGTATAAATCAAAGCACTGAGGAAACAGATATTTTATAGAGTAGAGAGGACAATTTCTGTTTCTAGAAAAAACTGAAAGTGGTTAATGAAAAAATTTGTCAACATCTTCAGGGGTTTTAACTTAAGTCACTGACATATATGAAGGAATGAAAAAAATGTGATTACATTTGCATTTAAGGAGGACTTGAAGTACCCCCATTAGTTAAATTGGGATTCAAAGACTGGCTGTGGGCAAACCTAATGAGCCATGACCAGTGGGCCAAGGGATTTACTGCATGTCCTTCATCCTGCTAACTGGCCAACTACATCCACTGGGCATTTGCATTGGTTTATATGAGTTTGATTTATCTTTATTTGGTTGATTGTTTTCCTGAAGGAAAAAAAAAGAATTCTGGTGAGAAATGAATGAGAGAAGAGATGGGAAAAGATAGGGAGTGGACAGAAGCGAACAAATTCTGTTCTCTCTTGAGCCCGTTTCTAGGTATGGATACAGAAGTCACTTGACTTTGTTGAACTTTGGTCAAAATGAGGATAACATGAAGATTCCATAATTACTTAAAAGGAAAAATTCTGGAGATGAGTCCAGAAATTAGAGTTTTTATATGCGTAAAATAAGCAGGTCAACAACAACCAGAAAAATATAATCTATTTCTATCTTGTTGAGGTTTACTTCTATTTGTCCAAGATAAATATCTAAAGAGACACAAAGAAGGTATTATTGTCTGCTTTCATGGTAATCATTTTCTAATAGGAATCATTTGCAATAAATGCAAATGTCACCAAATCCCACAGGTCTACACAGGAATATAGACTACTATGCATGTTTTATCATATATTAGTGTTTAGTTTAGGGATAGACATTTCCTTCGAGGTGCGTTTCTTTCCTTCATTCTTCACGGAGATGCTGTGCACTGGATTCCCCATGCTCCACTGACTCAGAATTGCTTTATACATTAATTTTTCCTGTGTCTTCAGGCCTTCTTCTCCTCCTTCCTCTAAGTCTCCAACAGTTTCTATTAAAAAAAGACAACTTTACAAATCACAGTTTCTTGTCCCTCCCCCTCCCATCAAATGACGACTATTCAGTCATCCTTGATTGAAAAATTTGTGTATATTCTCTAATTTTAATTTCCCATCACCAAATGACATTCAGTATTCTACTAAGCTTGTGATGCTGCTACTACTCTTTTGAAAATACTTTCCTGAAATACACATATGTCTAATTAGCAATAGTTTTTGGATCTTACCTGCCCTGACTTCTCTGTGCTCTTCACCACTTTCCACTAGGGATTCTCACTTTCTTTGACTTTTTCTCTTGCTTCTCTATTAACCTGGCCATCCTTTCCGAGTCTTCTTTTCTGGCTCTTTCTTTTCCATGGAGGGTTTAAATACAGATCATATCTAGATTTTCATCTTATTGTGTATAGTCTCCCTCCGGTATCTCATCCACTGGTGGATATCAAGTACCATCCACTTACTACAGATGCCATCCAATTCTTATATTGACCTCTCTCCTGAATGTATTATCTGTATTTATACCAAAAGAGGTGCATAACTTGCATTTGAAAACAAAGTTAATATTACCTAACAAAATTAAATCTTCATATTGCACTCTCTGTCTCCAAGATAGAAACAGTGGAGTCAACCTTGGCTAATTATTCTCCTTCACATCCTATTTTTAATAATTGCCAAATTCTATTACTTCTGTTACAGAAATGTTCACAATATCTGATTTTTCCTCTCATTGATTGTAGATGTCCTTAGCCTCATTAAAGCATTCCAGGTAGAGATACTATTACTTGTCTGGGATGGAGGATCTTGCATTTGAATTAAGGAGACATACCTACTAATGAGTAACAATGTGTGTCAAGGTAAGCACAAGGACCTTTGGAAGGCTGGATGAGGACATTTATCCGATATGCCTTTCTTCCGTGATCTTGGCTACTGCAATAGACTCCTCACTTCTCTCCTGGTCAGCAAAATTTCCTCCTCATGCATGCTCCAACCTTCTTTCATATTGCATCCAGAGTATTCTTCCACAGAAACTGCATGATTTAGCTTCACTTATTAAAAATCTCTTTGGGGTTTCCATTGCCTAAGCAGGAATTTGTAATCTGGGTTTTAGATTTCTATGAAATCCCGTGAGAATGAATAACAAATTGTGGATATATACATGTGTATTTCTGGGACAAGGTCAACACATGCTGAACCACCAAAAATTAAATACCACCAACCAACAATATAAAACACAAGCTCCTGTGGTCCATACATTCAATTGTATGTTTTACTTATCCAGCTCCTTTTCTTTCTTCTCCCCATTAAATCAATCCTATTCCCAGGTACATCAAACATTTCCCAGATACTCTTGACCTTTTAATGCTTTTCTGATTTTGTAGCTGCTGTTACATAACTTAGAAGGGAATTGTCTATCAATCACCAGAACACGTTTCTATGGATTCAGGACTAATTAGAGTATTTCAATAAGAAGCCCCAGGAGTGTTTGTCACTAAAACCTCCCTCTTTAACAATACTTTTGCCCAATTTTGATAAGTTGTAGTTATCAAATGATATAATTTAGTCCACATATGATATAATTTAATCCTCTATAACTGTCATAAAGTTCTCATTGATCCTGTTCTGATAAGGGACTAGCACATCTCAGTTGCTTAAAAAAAAATCCTTAGTGCTTAGTACATTGCCTGATGCATGAAAGTTGCTCAATACAACTTAGTTGAATGAATTAATAAATGCAAAAGAAATGCAGAGGCTATTTCTTGGGCAAGACTATGTTTCTGACATTAATTCTGGTGAGATGAGGTAAAAAGTAAAGCATCGGCAATTTTAGCAATAAATTACGTGTTTGAAATAAAGAAATAAAATTCTTATGAGTATAAATATGAGGTCCAGCTTGATTCAAGCATGTATTAGGAGCTTCTGAGAAAAGAAATGTTAACCCTCAATAAAATGTTGGAGGGAGATAATTGTTTACTGGTTGGATTCTGTGCCATTTATTTTTCTCATCTGCCAGTCCCTAATATATTTTTGTAAAGGTACTTTATACTAAGTGCTAAAGAAAATACTTTTTTGAAATTTAATCCTAAATGTTTTTAAAGCCAATAAAGAAGATATTGTAACAGTACAGGAGTAAGGGTTATAGCTCAGAGTAAAGCCATGGAGATAATGAGAATAGCACAGTGCTTAGACATTTACAGGGAAAATTCACTGAGATCCAGTGGTGGCTGAATGTGAAAACTGATCAAAAGACAAAGTAAAGATGATAACCAGATGGAAGTCAGCTGTGCTGCTTGTGGTACTCAGAATGACGAAGAAAGTGTGTTTGTGTGGTGGAGGAAGGTAAGGAGTAGCATAATGAAATCTTTATTGGACCCTATGAAGGGCTCAACTTAAAATACTATATAAACGAATGAGTTGATTTAGAGTAACTTTGCTTTAAAGTCAATATAAAATAAGCTATAAGATACAGGCCTATCAATAAATGCAAGAATGATTAATTAAAAGGATGATGTGGTAGTCATTATACATGTATCATTTACTGAGTCTTTATTTATGTGCTCGGCATGGTACTGAACATCATCTCTTTTAATTTCCCAACAACCCTATCAGGAAGGTATTTTTATTATCTCAGTATTACAAGTAAGGAAACTGAGGCTTAGAGACATTAAGAAACTTGCCCAAAGTCACACAGCTGGAATGAAGCAGAGTAGGAACATGAATATGGGAACTTTTATTCCGCCTTCCATGTTTTCAATTAATAGAATTATATTCTTCCCTCTTAGGCTATTGAATAAACAATTCTAGATTTACTTGTATGTGTTTTTAAGGTTTTAATAACATTTTAGTAAAGGATTTACTTGAGAGTTTATTAAAGATTGTGTCCAATAGTTCGACAGGCAGTATGAAACAGTATCTGTTCTCTTGCATTGCTGAGAGTTTGTTCTCCACTGCTACGTTTTCATTTGAATAGTTTTTCCTTATAAAAGCAGTTTAAGTACAGCACTGCATTGTCTATCTTAATATTTGAATTGCTTTTTAAAGCTACTTTAATGGATATTATCCCTAATTCTTTTTCTTTTTATCTCAATATTTATAATTCTATAAATCGAACCTTTTTACAGTCGCATTTCGATTTGTGCAATCTGTCTGTATATTTGAGTTCACTCTCATTTCCAAAGTTTCTTTAGGACTAATGATGGTGTGTGTGTGTGTGTGTGTGTGTGTGTGTATGTGTGTGTGCGCGCGTGTGTATGTGTTTGGAGTTAATAAGCTTAGATACTAGGGGGGAAAACACTGGAAAGATTATACCACAGATAATTAATAAAAATCAATTAGTTTGTTAATGAGTACTCTGTCAGTACCCAAGGTGCCGGAAACCAGCTGGGGGAAGGAAATCAGGATCCCTGAATAGGACATTTAGAATGCTTGAGTCCTGCTGAGAATTTGAGAGGAAATAACTATAAGAAGCACTACTTGGGTTAAAACTGGCTAAATTTCCTCTTGAGATTGCAATTCCTCCAGCTAATAAATCTAGTAAAAAAGTGATTCACCTTTAGTGTATGCCATAAAGCATTTTCTGAGGCCTTAAGTACATTGCTCACTGCCCTGTATTAAAAACAAACCCATAGTTGTAAATGTCAATGACTAAGAATATTATAGCCCTTGCATCTTTCTTATGTTAGTAGAAAAGCTGGAAGCACCCATTACCTCTTCTATGACTTTTTACATTGTATTTATGTAAATGGCAGAAGTCAAACATGGGCTGACAGAAAAATACAGAATCTGTCTTCCAATGGTCCTTGGATGAAAAAGCAGAAAATTCCAGTGATAGCAATTGACTTTCATCAAAAGTTTTTTCAGAACAACTCATTTTTTCCACTGTTAATTATATCTGTGTTAAGGTTATACTTTTTCTTTCTATGTAATTATGAATTATTTATGGGAGTAATGCAGAACAGCAGATTTGCATAGAAATAAATTAAATAAATTTAGCTTACCATAGGGTGACCACTTAAAACTATTACTTCTGTTTCATGTGTCTTCTTCTAAGGATTGAGGAAGAAAAGCTAAATGTATTCTAGTAGATTCATAGCTTTCATATAAATTTGTATATACAGTTTTATTGTAAATATCTTACACATGTATCCTATAATTCTCATAAACATCAATATGACTGCTAAACAGCCTCCCTTTTGGATAAAAAATAGAGGCTAAGAGATGTTTATAATTTTGGTTACCTTTTTATAACAGAAGTGTTCGATATTCTATGAAGTGAATTAATAGTATGGTATAAGATGTATGAAATTTCTATTGAAAAGTTGTACCTTACAACTCCCTCTCAGTATGAGGTCATAGGGGTAGAAGATCATTGATTTAACTTACTCAACTCTTTAACTTTCATAGATAACATATTCCTTTAATTATCTGCAAAATATCTGGGTAGTGAAAAAGAGAGAGTTCATACATTAGTATGAGAGAAAATACACTGAATGCAAAGAAATGATTCTTTAAGCAATTTTAGACTATTTTTAGTCAACTAAATAAGTTAATGCTTTTTTGCCTCTCACATATATGTTGCTCCAGTTCCTTTTACAATATGCACAACTATGTGCTAAAAACTGCATTTGTACAACCAGAAAAAGTGGTATCTATACCCGTTTAAGTAAATTAGATTATGGTTTCATTTTTAGCACTCTCTTAATGTTAAGATATTTCCTCGAGTACACTTTTAATTACAAGGCAATAGTAGTCTCAATTCCCTGACCTTACATTTCTTGTAAAGCATGGGATTTTTCAAACTTTCTGACTTCCAGGTACATATAAAATACAATTATGCTGTCTTTTAAAATATTTTGAAAAATGAAGAATGTATCTTATATTTATTTTAGAAATATAGCTATGTTCACACACACAAATGAGGAAGTCATCTGTGAATAGGTAAATTGTTGGAGCACATATATTTTTAGATTTATAATATTCCATTTAGCTTTTGCAACATCCCATCAAGAAACTGAATATTACTAAATGAACACTGTAGTCTCACCTTATTCGCCAGGAATATGTTCCAAGGCCCCCAGTGGATGCCTGAAATTGTAGGTAGTATCAAGCCCTATATATGCTACATTTTTTCCATCTGTTAAGTGACTAATGGGTGGGTAGAATGAACAGTGTAGGTATGCTAGACAAAGAGAAGAGTCACTTCCTGGATGGGATGAGCAGGAGGGCATGAGGTTTCATATGGCTACTTAGAATGGTGCACAATTTAAAATGTTATGAATTTTTATATCTGAAATATTTCATATAATATTTTCAGATCCCAGTTGACTTCAGGTAACTGAAACCACGGAAAGTGAAACTGAAGATAAGGGAGGACTATGGTAGCTGTGTGACTTTTTCACAAAATCTATCATTATAATCAAAGAACAAAATACTGAAGTGGTCAAGTATGTTTGAATCTTAGGGTTCTGGACCATTTTCCTTAGTTTTCTATCTCAGAGTGTAAGAGTGCATATAGACTGAAAATGACATAAATACAATAAAAATAACAAGAAAAAAAAGTCTTTACTAATTGATTAAAATGAAAAGTTAAAGACCACATGGAAATCAAGTTATATTTATGAGTCCTGAGAATGACAACATGTTCAGAAGGAAATAGTTTTAATTCTATGAATTTAAAGTTTTGATTTCTAGTTTTTGAATGTAACTCTTTGAATACTGTCCTTAGTTTTGTTTTCTTATTGTTTTATTTTATTTTTAATTGACACATCAGAATTGTACATGTTTATGGGGTACACTATGATGCTTTGATATAGGGATACAAGGTAGATGAAGAAGACACAAGTAAATAGAAATATATTCCATATTCATGAATTTTTTTCAAATGCTAATTGTATTTATTTTAGAAATGTAGAAATAGTCACAAATAGATATTAGTGTTTGATAAGTGCTGAGTCTCTGTATTAAATTAGCTCTCCTGATTATGTGAATCATTTCATGTTTGATTTAGCTGATATGACTGGTCAATATTAATACTATAAATATCATATATCATTCTTATATCATGCTAACATAAGAAACAATAAAATTTTATAAAGAAAAATATTGTTTGATAGACTGTAAGATGAGAAAGCCAGATGGCTAGTTTGGATAGAAATGAGCAGGTCAGCAAGGTCCTAATGGGTTTACTACGGTTTAGAATCAGACTCTCAGTTTAACATTTACAGAATACAATTTGAAAATTTATTCAATTATTATTAACTTCTTAATATCTGACTTTAGTTGTGAGCACTTGAACTTATAAGACACAATTCAGTAAACCATGATGTCCATTTATTTATTCACAAAATATGAGTCATTTACATAAGACAGTCCTTCCTTGTGCTCAGAACTACACAGGGAGAATACTGTGTGCTGAGCATCAAGTTAAAATAAGTAAAATGAGATTTTGAATTGTTATCAAACTAGCTGAACTGGACAAGATACCATTCTGTAGTCTAAAGATAATTTTACCTATATACCCAATATTGGCTGAATTTCTAGAGCCCATTACAAATGCAGTGGATCAGGATTACCAGGGATGGAACCAAAAATCTTTTAACGGTGTCTCTGATGATTCTTTCCATGACATAAATGATAAGCTTTGAAAACACTGGCATGATGAATCAGCTCTTACTCCTTGATTCTTCTTTTCAAAAATAGTTCACACAGATTCTGACTTCTGTTACCAGGTTGCTAAGGTTAAAATTTTATTTTAATGGTAGTTCACCACTGATAATATTTTTAGTGCCTATGATTTATCTGAGAAATCAGTATAACTTTTGATTCATAGAAACTTGGGAAGTACCATAGTGTCCGTAGTACCACATCTATAAACCCTTTACTGAGAGGTTATTTTGCAGATGATTCATATTGTCTATTAACCCCAGCACTTTAGGAGGCAGAGGTGGGTGGATCACCTGAGGTCGGGAATTCGAGACCAGCCTGACCAACATGGAGAAACCCTGTCTGTACTATAAATACAAAATTAGCCAGATGTGGTGGCGCATGCCTGTAATACCAGCTACTCAGGAGGCTGGGGCAGGAGAATCGCTTGAACCCAGGAGGCGGAGGTTGCGGTGAGCTGAGATCACACCATTGCATTCCAGCCTGGACAACAAAAGCAAAACTCTGTTTCAAAAACAAGAACAAAAACAAAAACAAACAAACAGAAACAACAACAACAAAAACTACTCCAATTTCAATGGCAAATTTTGTCTGACCTATCCCTAAGTACAGGCTATATGTACACTATAGTCTACAATTAGTAAACTGTGTATCCACAGTACTATTCACTAGATAAATAATGACACTGGATGTTTTAAAATTCATAATGATTCAGATTTTTAAAAAGAAATAAGAGATATGCATAAAAATATTAAAATACTATAAGATATTTTATTTTTTATAAACATTTAAAAAGTTCAGACCAAGTTTTTACCAAGTGTGTCTGTGTCAGACTTGGGGTAGTGGAGAAGAATCTTGTGTTCATTCTTTTTTTTTCTTTCTTGAAATAACAGCTGAGAGATTGCAGAACTGTAACAGCAACAAAAGGGATAAGAGAAATGAAAAGCATGCCTTTAAATCTTCAAAACTTTTTATTTATTCGTTCACCAAAAATTTATTGAGTCTTTATCTCCACTTTGGCAGGTACTGTGATTCTATATGGTCATATAGTCTTATTTTTAATACTGACATAATCTGACTTACATTTGTGTTTTTAACTTACAGGGAGATCCCCTTAGTATTTGAAGAATACAGGTATGTTTCACCTGGGATGGCTGGCTTATGGTGAGTCTTCCCAAGTTTGATCAGGATTAATGAGCTGAGACTTTTCATGGAGACTTTTACCTTAGGGTCAAAGAGACTGGGGAAGCTCAAGGGCTCTATCTCCTGTGCCAACAGCAAGAACAGGAGCAAGTTTTGCTGAAATTGATTATGAATGTCTCTAGCTACTGGCAAAGCTGAAGTACGGCCTGTCTATATCCATGTGAGGATAAAGTAGGAATTAAAATGAAAGCAAGACATGGCAAAGGTAAAGTGAAAGATTTTGCTATTAGGCTGGTGCTTTGATCATAAAGATTCAAACATATCTATCACTCTACATCTGTGAGAGTGTATTAAAAGGTTAATGAAGTTTTGTACCTTTTTGGACTTATAACTAAATTGTCAGGTCAGCAAATATGAAGAATTTTTGTACTGTGGACTATCCTAGGAAATTCTCTTGGGGGAAAATGAGATGCCTTTACAATTTATTTCAGAACATCAGTATCTTCAAACTGTTCTACACAATTTTGCAGCTGGTTCAAAGGAAGTATGTAGAGCTAATCCTGTTTAAAAAGAAATTGGGAAGTCTTAAGAAAATCCCTTATGTGAAAAATCGGGACAATGTAGTACTATGATTTATATACAATTTACAGACCTTTGAATCAAACATTCACCATTTTAATAATTTCAGGGAGACAACTGCTTCACAGAAGACTGTAGCATAAGGTTCGCTTTATAAGACCATGCATATAACAGTGATACTGCCACGGGTTAAATGAGCAGAGCTTGAAGTATTATTTTTTTAAAAAATTGAAAGGTTGTGGCAGTAATAAAAAGGTTGAATGGTAATGCCTCTAATTGAACAGTAAGGCCTCTTTCCTATTAAGTCACTCTTTCATCTGTCTTTTTAATTATTTCATTATCATTTTGTACTGCAGTTCACAATGAAATGACCATTTGTGTTTAAGTGAAAGCTAATTATTAGGACTGAATTATTGTGCAGTTTATTGATCCCTATGGTGGATTAAGGGCTTTAAGTTCGTCTAGACAGAATAGTTAGCAAAATGACAAAAGGAAACATATAAGACCCTTGGGAAGAATCCCTATGCTCCATAAGCAATTAATGCCTGCCAGGTAATGGAATTTAAGTTTATACTAAATCCAGCAGAGCTTTGACATTTCAACTGCCTTATAAACACATTAGTCTAATGAATTAAGACTTATGAATTGTGTTTAGACACAAGTAGGAATAGGAAGTCCAGGCTATTTTTAGCTATTCATTGATTGAATGAAAAATAGATCATTTTTCCCTCTGAATCTGATGAAAAATGAAATGTGTTCTTCTTTGTGTATATCTCTGCTCATTCTGTTTTCTGTTGATGGATGTGTATTAACAAATTCCATTTCCCAAAAAACACTAATCTCCCTTATGGATGTGAAAAGTATGTAGTGATAAACCAAGAAAGGGGAATGAATATATACATATATATGTAGTACTGCTGAGTAAGAAGCCAAACAACCCATTAATCTCAATCAAGTGCTGGGCAAATTTAAAAGCAATTTATCATTATGGTGATGAGTAAGCTGCAGTTTAAGCTAACTGTACAACCCATTGCTGTTATTTGTTAAGAGTATGTCTTTGAGTGGATTTTGAGGGGATCTGGCTCAATCCTTCAGTTATGCGATTTCTTCCCTAAAGTGCTCTGTCTTCAAAGATTTATTGACAACACGCCATAAGTAAGGATTTTTGGAAAAATTGTTAAAGCTCATTTTTACATCAACAAAGACCCGGCAACAATTCTAAGAAACAATGACAAGTTAATTACAAGTTAAGTACAAGGTGGTGTTATTTGGTGCCAAGTTTCAAGTATTTTTCTTTCTCATCTTTATTTTCAGGCTTCCAAAAAAAATCTCTTGTACTGTACCAACCATGATTATTTATGGGTCAGATAAAACACAGATACTTCAGTTTTACGCAGAAGAAATCTGGTACATTTTACCTGCCTATACTTCTTTGATTTGAAGTCTTCACCACGAAAATCTTGGAGAACATTTCAAGAACAGTCTTCCTTCTGTCTTAGAACAAGAGTGTCAAGGACCCTTCAGTGAAGAGGCATCCATACCAGATACCCAGAGGCACAGTTTAAATATTAAAGTATATTTATACAAAATATATTTTAGATGTTTCATTGCATGAGTTTGAATTAAATTGAAGGCATTCAGATGCACAGAATAGAATCTAGCAAATTGCAAAAATGTTTGCTTCCATTATATTTATGCACAATTTTATTGCTTGCATTTGACAGTGGCAAAGTAGCTAGTTTAATAAGCAAGCGTAAGTTTTTTATAGCAATGGTTATGGACTTTTATGGTATTTAAACTAGATTAATCAGCGAAGTATGATAAAGTTGAAGGATTAAACAGACTGTGCACTTAAATATAAAACACTAATGGGGAATCTTGCACGAGGCAATATTTGTTATTATGAAAATATAATAAAAGGATAATTGGTGGGGTTCTCTTTCTAGGAACAAAGATGGTTTACTCGCTTAAGAAGTCAAATTAATGCCTAGGGAAATAGGGCACCCTTATTATATGTAGACATGGTGCCACCTACGTGATAGTCATTTGATTTTTAAAACCTAAAATAAAACTTATGCTTTACATAATGTAATTACATGACTAAATTCAGAGTATGATCCTAGAGAAAAGCAGTCCAAGAATTTTCCTTAATTTTATCTTTGTAAGTCTGCATATATGCCCCTAGGTATACTTATTTAAATATTGATTTATAATGCATTTGCATTATTGGAGGACTTTGTTTTCCATTTTGAAGAAAAGATTTACTCTTATCTAGTGAACAATGTTGTAAATTATTTTTCAGAATGCTTAAAGTTAGCTTGAATGCCTCAAATATTTTGGTAAGGGTTAGAAGTAAAAGTTTAAGAGAATATTATTAATTCAATTAACAAAAAATAATTTTTGAGAATCTTATCCATTATATGTGTGTATGATTCAAAGTCAAATAAGTTGTGTTTTTTTTTTTTTAATTTGTACTTGTACTAGTTACCTATTGCTGCATTAAAAATTAGACCAGAACTTAGCAAGTTAAAATAGCAAAGATTTATGATCTCAAAATGCATTTGGGTCAGGAATCTGGGCACAGATTAGTTGGGTTTTCTCTGGCTCAAATAATCTCTTGAAGTTTTAGTCAAGCTGTCAGCAAAGGTTAGGATTTTCATTCAAAGAGCTGGATGGGCGAGTGTCCTTTTCTAACTCATTCATGGGGTTGCACTCATGTGACTGTTACCAGGGTCTTGTTTTTCTTGGCTGTTGATCACAGGACTCCCTCAGTTTCTTGTCACATGAACCTCTGCAAAAAGTAACTCACAAAGTGGCATCTGGCTTCCCTCAAATCAAAAAAGCGAGAGAAAACCCAATATGGAAGTCTTTTTATAACCTATTGTCAGAAATGACATCCCATTACTTTACTGTATTCTTTTGTTAGGAGTAAGACAGTGAAGTTCAGTCACACCCAGGGGAGAAGATTCACAATGTTATGCACAGCTGGAGGCAGAGGTTGTTGTGGGCCCTTTTAGGGGCTGCCTACCACCAAGCTTATGGCCCATCAAAGAGACAAATGAATAACTATTATAACAGATAACAGATGTCATATCATAATCACAATTAAAGTGTGCATAGAATATGCTCAAATGAGGGCGAGGGATATCAACACAGTGTTTTAGGTAGGCTTTCCAGTAGAAAGGATGATCCAAAAAAGTTTAGTGGCAGTCAGCGGGGTATGTAGGAGTGACAGACAAAAGCATTTCTGTTAGAGTGGATATGTGAACAGCTTTGGAGGACTTGGAAGTAAACTATAAGTTGATATAGCTAGAAGAGAGTCTATAATCTGAGGAAGGGTGGGAATTGATGCTTATATAGGTAGTAGCCAATAGTGGGAATTGATGCTTGTATAGGTAGTAATAATCTTACAAGTAAAACTTGAACTTTTACTGGTAAGCCAATAATTTTACAAGTAAAACTTGGAGTTTGAACTTCATCCTAAAATTTGGGACTGCATTGATAATTATAAGCCTGATCAACTTTGTATTTAGAAAGACGCCTTTGGCAACAATTAGAACATAAATTGGAGGGGTAGGGACTGGTTAGAAGACTATTGTAGAGGAGAGAAGTGATGAAAATGAACTAAGGCTATAGTAGTCGTAATAAAGAGGAGGACGTGAAATGCAGCAAGTAGGAAGGTAAACAGAAGCAACACTACTGATTGCATAGGAAGCAGGAAGGAGAGATCGAGGGAACGTATCTGCGATGAGACATAGTAACGTGGTATGTTCAGAGAAAGGATTTGAGTATTAGAAAAAGAAAGCAAAATTATGATTATTTGATACAGTGGTTAATTAATATAGTTATCATGGCTTAGGGCTTGGATGTTCACAAAAAAAAGAAGGCTAAATATTGCAAAAGGTCATGAAAGGACAAATGTATAGTAAAACATTTTCTACTATAAAGATAAGCTTCTATTAATACTAAGGTATCAGAAGCTGGATAATCAGTACAATGCACACTCTTATTCTAAACAATGTTAAACAGTGGGTACATTTTGTATTCTTTACACATCTTATATTCCTTTGATCTATAGAAAATATAGTAACTTTAGCCAAGTTCATAATATGAAAATATAAATGTGAAAGGATCAGGCAGGATTCCAAGGACCTTAACCTTGGACGAGCATCCAGGTCTCCAATGTTGGTAACTCTGATTAAAAGATTCAAGCACACATAAAGAATCTTGGATCGAGAGAAACTAAAACACACCCAACTAGGTTGTGTTAACCTAGGTTATCAAGATCTAGAAATAACACATATAATAGACATATCCAGGCAATTACTAAATTCATTGTTAAATTGTGCCTTTAGTCAGTATATCTTAACCTTAAATACTGCCTGTAATAGAGTCACAGCAAAGTGAGGCTATATTGTCAAGTAAGGCTAATAACCAAATTGATCTCCAACCTTTGTTCCTTTATAAGAACACACATCCATTGTTTTGTATATTTTGCAGAATATTTAGGCATTTTACTAATATTCTCTGTTAGATATTGGAGAATGTAACCCTCAAAGAAGGATATACTATCTTCCTACAAAAAATATTTTAAATGATAACTCTATATCAACCCAGAACTGTTAAACCTTTGGTTTTGAAGTATATTACTAAAGCAGCTTTTTAACATGCATATTGAAAATGATATGCAGACTAATAGGATCAGCTTAACAATTAATCTAGCAATTATCTGCATATTTACACTGAACTCACAAAAAGTCTTCAATCACACCATAGACTAAGAAAATTTTCAAAATCTGAAATATACTAGTTATTAAACATTGAGACATTTCCTTCTTTATATTCTTCAGGAGAAACTGTGAAAGCTTCTAGATATTTAATCAAACAAATGGCAGGCATATGTGGTTACATGTTTTATAGTTTTGCATGGAAAAATAAAAAAGATTTATATTATAGAGGCTAATCTAGGACTAGAGTTAAACTTCATGGGTTGAATTCTGTTTTTATTGCTTAGGGATTTTTTGTAGCTAGGGAATGTTTTTTAGAAAGTGACAACTTCTCTAAGACTCTGTAGTCACTGGTAAAATAGGAATGATAACAATATCTATTATACAAGGAGTAATATATTAGCAGTAATTTTTGTGCAGATAAAATGAGCAACCTATGAAAAACAGTCAACGCAATGCCTAGATTATAAAAGTCACTCAGTAAATTATAGCTATTCTTACATAACCAAATTTCCTTTAAAATAATATATTCTTAACTTGGATTTTATTTTCTGTATTTCTTTTAATGTTTTATCTTTATTAAGTAATTAACAAAAAATAAGGATAATAAATTTTTAAAGAACATATACATGAAAAACTATATGTATTTTAAATAAAATTAAAAATGTTTTGATAATGAGAGCACACTATAGCTATTCATTATTCATGTGTTGATTTATTCATTTATGAAATCAGTATTTACTGATTTCCTGCCATCTGCTAAATAACTAGGCAAGGCACACGTGCTACAATGCTAAACAAAATCAGACATAGTCTCTGCTACCCTCATGGAGTTTATGGTCTAGCAGGAAATATAGATGCTAATCAAATCATAACAAAATCAAACATAAAACCAAAACCATGATGTACCAGTTGTAGAGTTTTCCTATACTCAGATGAAGAATATACTATTATACGCTAGGAGTATTGAGTGTTAATATGCCTACAGTTTTGCCAATAATGTTAGTAAGTTTTATAAATTGTATCTTTACTAAACATATGAATAAGTAAGATAATGCATGAAACATTTAGCATAGTGATTGTTAAATCAGAACTTATCAAATCTCGGTCTATCTCTATCCTATCCATCTAATCATTTACATATCTGTAATATATGCATATTTATAAGTATTACTTTAAAAGGGATCATCATTTGAACCATGTTCAGTGTTAATGCCAATATGCAACCAAATATATTGTGATGTGAGTTTTTGCTACCATTGTTATGTTTGGAGATATATTCTAAATAGTAATAATATTCAATAAGATGTTATTCAAAAATGAAGTAAGAATTATTTTTAATTTTGACAAATCTGTTGTATGCCAATTCATATAAAACTTAAAATATCTAAGTGATTTTGAACATAAAAATTATATACCCTTAAAATTCACTTAATGTGAGTTTTCAAGCAATTTCTAAATTCCATTTTATATCTGGTACTTTGAAACTGTACTTTGAAACTCTTATAACATGTAATTATATTATCATTAATATTTTAAAATTCAATTGACTCAACTTTTAATGAACACTGGTTCTGTTCACAAAATGGTTTGAATATTTTCAAACTTCATATTATACTGTAAAAAATCTTGTTAATTTAACATAAGACCTAAAACCATAAAAACCCTAGAAGAAAACCTTGGCAATACCATTCAGGACATATGCACGGGCAAGACGTAATGACTAAAACACAAAAAGCAATTGCAAGAAAAGCCAAATTAACAAATGGGATCTAGATAAACTAAAGAGCTTCTGCACAGTAAAAGAAACTATCATCAGGGTAAATAGCCAACGTACAGAATGGGAGAAGATTTTTGCAATCTATCCATCTGACAAAGGGCTAATATCCAGAATCTACAAGAAACTTAAACAAATTTGCAAGAAAAAAGCAAACAACCCCATGAAAAAATGGGCAAAGGATATTAACAGACACTTTTCAAAAGAAGACATTTATGTGGCCACCAATCACATGAAAAAAAGCTCATCACCACTGGTCATTAGGGAAATGCAAATCAAAACCACAATGAGATAACATCTCACGCCAGTTAGAGTGGCAATCACTTAAAAGTCAGGAAACGACAGATGTTGGAGAGGATGTGGAGAAATGGGAATGCTTTTACACTGTTGGTGGGAGTATAAATTAGTTCAACCATTGTGAAAGACAGTGTGGCGATTCCTCAAGGATCTAGAACTAGAAATACCATTTGACCCAGCAATCCCATTACTGGGTATATACCCAAAGGATTATATATCATTCTACTATTAAGACACATGCACAGGTATATTTATTGCAGCACTATTCACAATAGCAAAGACTTGGAACCAACCCAAATGCCCATCAATGATAGACTGGATAAAGAAAATGTGGTACATATACACCATGGAATACTGTGCAGCCATAAAAAAGGATGAGTTCATGTCCTTTGCAGGGACATGGATGAAGCTGGAAACCATCATTCTCAGCAAACTAACACAGGAACAGAAAATCAAACACTGCATATTCTCACTCATAAGTGGGAGTTGAACGATGAGAACACATGGGGACTAGAGGGAAACATCACACACTGGGGCCTGTCAGAGGGTGGGAGGCAAGGGGAGGGATAGCATTAGGAGAAATACCTAATGTAGATGACAGGCTGATGGGTGCAGCAAACCACCATGGCACATGTATACCTGTGTAACAAACCTGTACTTTCAGCACATGTATCCCAGATCTTAAAGTATAATAAACAAATAAATAAATCTGGTTAATTTAAAGGAACACCATAGCCTAGGAACATATATAACACGCAAGTATAGAAACATCTGGACAAATAAATCATTAGTTACTAATATTTAGGGAGTCAATTTAAAAAATTCCTACTTCAGTTCACTAGTATCTTATGTTGAATCTAAACATATGCACGTTTGTTAATGAAAAATCAATTAATAATCATTACTCTTATCTGCATTTGCTAATTATTTACTAGCTTTATAAAAATTGCATTTTTTTCTTACAATTATAGAGAACATTTTAAATAAACTAAGTAAATTAGTGATGAGGTATTGATTATCTAACTTTTTGTAAGTATAACCTCTAGTAAATGAATAGTTAATAAAATCTAAAATAAATTTATACTATGAAAGTTAAAAAGCTGAGTCTTCTATAATATGTTTATATTTTGAAAAAGTATGGTTTTATAATTATTTGGATTGTAGAAACTACAAAATAATGCTATTAGAAGACGATTCAACTAATGTATTTTCATTGTGAGAGACTTGAAAACTCAGAATTCTAACTAGAAAGTAAGTAGAGGGAAACAAAAAACCAAAAAATGTAGAGCTAGCCGACATCAGACTAATATTAGATATAGACATTCTACGAAGTTGCTTATTTAATATGAGTTAAGGGTCTCCAATAGTCTCTTCTTCATTAAAATGAACAAGTAAACCCTTCCACAGTTTGCTTTGCATTGATCCTTTTCATTACTGAATTTCCTAAGAGAAGCATCACTCCTGGTATCCCTTGTTGCTTGGTTGAGGCATTAATCCTTGTTAATGTCTTACTTGAATAATTTGTTACCCCTTCCTGGATGGACCAATTTTTTACCCATAGAATGATTAACACATTTCTTACCTATAGAATGATGAATAAATGTGTTAACACATTGTGAGAGCTTCCTTTATGTAATTACAACTGAATTAAATTTATTTAAAATGTCTACCTCAGACTAAAATAATTTGAGGATAGATGCAGACTACAACATGTTTTAAAATCACAATTTAGAGTTGAAAGAAGGCAGTGAAGGCAGAGGCTTTGAAGCAAAATCAGGTTGTACCAGGCTTTGGCAGTTTACCTGATTAATCATTGGCAGCTGGGCTGCATTTTTCAAAGGCTCCAATTAGCTGAGATCCAAAGAAAATGATGTAGAATGAGATTTTGGCAACTGGGTAAGTGGGCAACAAAAATATAAAGGCACAAGAGAAAGAGGGCATGGACATAAAAAGACTCAGAAGAATTGGTGAAGCAATGATGAAGAAACAGCAAAATTCACATGACAAATTTGCACGTGACAAGTTCTGTACATAGAGCCTAAATATCACTGCCAATGGAACAAAATGTTCTACAGGAGGGAAAAATATAAACTGTTCATTATTTAACATTTAGGACAAATTTAGTAAGTGCTTTCTGACAGAATATTTATTTGTAAAGCATGCACATCCAGAAAGATAACTACTATCCAATGATTTAATAACACACTGATCTCAAAATAATTTGAACGATAATCCTATTGGATGTGTGTCTTTCATTCATTGGACTGGAAACACACTAGACTGTCACTGATCAGCTCAAAGGTAATTGGCACCAGTTCTGCTACTTCTGTTACTGGGAAAATAACTTTCTAATATGAGAATTATATATATATAAAGTAAAACACACACTTGAAGCAAATATTTCTTAGCTCATTTGACTTGAAATGACAACTTAATTTTGGGTACTATGAATCCAAAAGAAAGCTCCAGTGTCTCTCTAAGAACTTTTAGAACAGAATACTTCAAACTGTTGAAAGAGACTGTGTGATAGTAAAACAGGTTATAGGAATAGTTACAAGGCTGCCTCATATTTCTAAGAAGAAATATCTATGTATGGCAGGCTCAAAACAATTTACTTGAAAGTGTAATGTAAAGTGTGGATTTTGTCTCTTAACAATTAATCGCCAAGGCAAAGCACTCTGTGTTACAAATTTAATCATTGGATGGTATTATTTTTTCCTCACATGACTAGCAATGCAGAAGAACCAGAATGTTACTCTCCCAATTTATTCTAAAATCAGCCATTTATTTCCATCTCAGTAAAGTGTTTTTAGCTATTACTGCCTTAGGTCTTTATTTCTTCATCATGTTTTGCTTTCATTATAAATTTAGGCATACATCTTTTTAAAAGTAGAAATCAGACTGGGCGCGGTGACTCACGCCTGTAATCCCAGCAGTTTGGAAGGCCGAGGCGGGCGGATCATGAGGTCAGGAGATTGAGACCAGCTACTCGGGAGGTTGAGGCAGGAGAATGGCGTGAACCCGGGAGGCGGAGCTTGCAGTGAGCCGAGATCGCGCCACTGCATTCCAGCCTGGGCGACAGAGTGAGACTCCGTCTCAAAAAAAAAAAAAAAAAAAAAAGAAAGAAAGAAAGAAATGAGGAGTAAACAATAAGAAGACAATAAAGTGACCCATAATCCAGAGATAACCATTGCTAACACTTTGGAGCATGGCCACTTTGGCATGTAGTTTTTAGTATTTTTTAAATAAAAATTAATTTCCCCACATATTCAGACATATCCAAGTGTTATTAAACCCTTCTCGGTAACATATTTTTATGACTATATAGTATACCAAGAAATATTGTACCATAACTTATTTTAGTTATCCCCTTATTATTTTCCTTCTTTTCCAGTTTTTGCTATTTTGAAAATCTTGACTTAGAGCTTTACCATAGATCATAGATGAATTGTTCGTATCAATAACTGTCTTGAGATAAATTTGTAAATGCTAATTTTCAAGTCAAAGCATATGTTTAAATATTTAAATACTGCCATTTCTTGTCAAGATTGCTCATACAAATGTATACCTCCACCAGCAGTTTTATGAGATTCTCGTTTTCTAGTCAACAATGCCCAATTTCCTATGTTATAATCATTGCTAGTTTATTAGGGAAAAAGTATGCTTTATTGTGTCTTAAATTGGCACCTCTCTTACTAAGAAGTAACGTTAAAAAATTTAAGTATGCATTTATTAAACATGCATATACTTCATTTGTGAATTGCTATTATAGAATTAAATAAGCAGGAAGCCACTGGACTGAGGCAGTCTTCACACTTTGAGTTCCTACATAACGAGCTGCAACCTACCTTAGTATATAAACGAACTGAAAACCTAATTTAGTAACATAACAAATAGACGAGTCCGAGCCAATCACAGGCTGCCAACAGATCAGATTATGTCTAATAAATCAAACTCTAAGCTGTACCAATTAAGCTGTACTTCACTTTTATTTTCTGTCTATAAATACTCCCTACCCATTATTGGATACTGGAATTCTCTGAACCTCCCCTGGTTCTAAGGGCTCTGATTCATGAATTGTGCTTTGCTCAATTAAACTCTGCTAAATTTAATTTGTTGAAAGTTGTCCTTTTAAAACTACTTTATTTTAAATTTTTGAGCAAATAAATGGACTTGTAAGAGAGCTTTATATTTAGTAACATTACCTATGAAGGAAGTATTTTTTTCTTGCTTCTCACTTGTCATTTCATATATAGAAAATTTTCAATGGCTTGTAATACATTGTTCAAAGTGAAAAGCCTCTCTTCACCTCCAACTTCACATATATTTACGAATATTTTTCTCTTAGTATTTTTATAGTTCGATTTTTAAAAAAACTTTCACATTTTTAATCCTTCTGGGATTTAATTTCAAGTATCGTGTAGGTAGGAAAAATTTCACTACGTTGTAAAACGTTTCAGACTCTATAAACACATATAAAATAACACAGTACAGTATAGTGCAATGCCCTTTCTCCTTTCCCATTTGTTTTACATGCTACATTTAGCATGTTCTCAATTAATAAGTATGTATATGTTTGTTGATGTTTTGTTTTATGTATGTATTACTAATATTGTTACTGGATTTTTCATTTATCTATCTACTTTTCTATCATGTATTTATCTATCTGACATCTGGACTTGAAGTCATTTGTACTACTTTCACATTGCTCTTGTAACAAGTTATCATAGACAGTGGTTGCAAACAACACAAATGTATTATCTCTTCATTTGTACTAGTTTCATATTGCTGCTGTAACAAATTATTATAATGTTAGTGGTTGCAAACAACATGCACGTATTATCTTATTCTCCCAGAGGTTAGAAGTCTGAAATAGGTCTCACTAGGCTACAATCAAGATATTGGCAGTGCTTCATTCCATCTGGAGTCTCTAAGGGAGAATCCCTTTTCTTGATTTTTCCTGCTTATAGAGACGGCCCACATTCTTTAGCTTGTGACAATCCCTTTTCATGCTCCAAGCAAGGAACACATCAGACCTCTGCTTCCATCGTTAACACATCTCCTTTTCTGATTTTTGATACTCCTGCCTTCCTTTGTCACTTATAAGGGTCTTTATATTACAGGAGGTCCAGAGAGTAATATAACATTATCTCAAGTCAGCGATTAGCAACCTTAATTCCATTTGTAACCTAAATTTCACCTCATTATGTAGCATGACATATTCACAGGCTCTGAGGATTCCAATGTGGACATCTTGAGTAGGGCATAATACTGCCTGCTGCACCCTTTTAGGTAGACTTTGTTAACTTTCAAAGGTTTTTCATGATTAATCATATCTTTAAATCTAATATTTACACATTAAAGATTAAAATGGAAACAAAATTAAACATTAAAGATTAAAATTGAAACAACAAGCTTCAATGAAGATAATTTATATTTTTCCATTCTTTTGAAAAGGCCAAGTTTATTAGAAAAGACTGACAGCTAACATATTCTTATAACATTATAAATCTACTCAACATGTGGTTATTTTTCCTTTCAAGTTCCTTTTTAGATTGCTTTCCATCTTTTATTCTTGACTTAATTTGCTCCTGAAAAAGTTACTTGCATTGGTTCATATTTTATTTTGTTTTATCTAAAAGTAAAAGATTTAGTGATAAAAAGTACTGTTGTGTGATATGGCTTGGCTCTGTTTCCCCACACAACTCTCACCTTGAATTGTAATAATCCTCACGTGTCAAGGATAGGACCAGGTGGAGATAATTGAATCATGGGGGCGGTTTCTCCCATACTGTTCTCGTAAAAGTGAGTGAATCTCATGAGATCTGATGGTTTTATAAATGAGAGTTCCCCTGAACAAGCTCTTTTACCTGCTGCCATGTAAGAAGTGACTTTGCTTCTCCTTTGTGATTGTGAGGCACCCTCAGCCATGTGGAACTGTGAGTCCATTAAACCTCTTTTTCTTTATAAATTACCCAGCCTTGAGTATGTCTTTATTAGCAGCATGAGAACAGACTAATACATTGTGCTTACTCTATTTTTTTTTTTTTAATTTTTAAAAGTTTTCCCTGTTCTTTCTCAGTACCTCCTACCTCTTTCCTAATTTCTAGTGTATAGTTATGTGGTGTTTTTATTTTGACTTTCACATTTATTCATAAATGTTATGAATTTCTCCCATACTTCAGGTTTGGCTAAACACTTCCCAATGTTTACTATATTGAGAAAAAAATATTTTCATGATTTAACTGTGGATTTAAGGGTGATTAGGAGAATATTTTTATAAAAATTAAAAAGTAGTTCAGATGTTTTGGCTTATTTGAAATTCCATTATTAAAATTTAAAGCATTATATCAAAAAATACTTGTAAAGTGTTGGTTTGGAGAATTTCTTAAAGTTTTTCTTTTACATCTTATATGCCCCACTTTTTACACAAGTACACATTGTAAAACAGTATTATTTTTAAATGAAGAGTTTTGTCATTTTGCCATTTGTTAATTTTAGTCTCAATCCCTCTATTTCCATATTCATATCTATCTAGTGTACTAAAGAACAAGAAGACTGTTAATCTCACTTATATTAGTGGAGTTTCTTGTGATTATCTTCTTATAGGCTTAAACATTTTTTTAGAATAAGTAATAAATTTGTGGGTAATCACTATTATGCTTTCTTTGTCTATTACATTATTTGGATATGATGTAAACAGCATATAATTACATAATACTTTTAAATTCAGTCTAAATACTCATGTATCAGTCTAAATACTCATGTAGTACTCATTTTCATTTATTACAACTGATTAATTTGTGTATCTGTTATTCTGTTCTTTACATTTATTATACTTTGCTAGAAATAATAAATACTATGTGCCAAATACTATTACATTATTATCTCATTTAAACCTTTACACAACATTAATGTGTATGCTATTGTTGCCTTCATTTAGAGATAAGGATTTTAAGATATAATTAAGTTACTAAGTACTTGGATAGTAAGCAGTAGATTGGAATTCTAGTCTGTTTAAATTTAGGAGCTTAAATTTTTTTTGTTGTTACACAGAGATTGTGGATTGATTTATTGCAGACTCTCCCATGACTAATAAGCTATTATTTTTGTTTATTTTATTAGCTGTTACTCTATTTTTTAAACATTCTTATAACTGTGTTTCTTAAATATTTAAAATTGTTAAGTAGAATTAAACTCATCTAGTATGATAAACATGTTTCAGATTGGTTTCCAGAGCAAAGCCAAACTATAAGCCAAACACAAGTTTCAAGATAAATAAAAGTAAAGGAATAAGCAAAGCTATACTAGGGAAATGAAAAAAAAAAAAAAAAAAAAAACAACAAACCAAGAAAGCATAGCTTGTGATTGACATTTGCCAAGATAGAATTCAGAGAAAATATAAATGACTTTGACTAACACAAAGACAGATTTATAATGCTGAATGTCACAATTTAAAATGAAGATAAAATAATTATAAACATCTATGCATCCAGATACAGTAATCTTCATGAAGCAGGAACTTCAGAAGATACAAAAGAAATGGACTTAAATGGACACCAAAAATTGAACATAGCTTTTATGGAAAAATTAAGCAACTAAAATGTAAGTAAAAATATTGAAAATCTAAGATGTATAATGAGTAAAAAAAATTAAAAATATATATTGATCTTGCACCAATGAGAGTGCACACAGAAATTTTTAAATGAGTGAATATTAGCTCACAAAGGAAAATCTCAGTAGGTTCAATAAGATAAAATTATTAAAAATGATATCTATTCACTATAAAATATTAAAGTTAAAAATACATAATACAAATTTTAAAACACACAGTTAAGCTTTTGAATATAATATTGTAGTATTTCTTTAAAAAGGATAAGAAAAGCACTACATATTAGCACCTGTGCAATACAATTAAAATACTAACAGGAATATTATTTGTAAGTAAATGCTAAATTAATATAAGTAGAAGACTGCAATAAGACCATCTTTTTTTTTTTTTTTTGAGAGACAGAGTCTTGCTCCGTCTCCAGCCTGGAGTTCAGTGGTGACATCTTGGCTCACTGCAAGCTCCGCCTCCGGGTTCACACCATTCTTCTGCCTCAGCCTCCCAAGTATCTGGGACTACAGGTGCCCGACACCACGCCTGGCTAATTTTTTGGTACTTTTTTTTTTAGTAGAGACGGGGTTTCACCGTGTTAGCCAGGATAGGCTCCATCTCCTGACCTCGTGATCCGCCCACCTTGGCTTCCCAAAGTGCTGGGATTACAGGCGTGAGCCACCGCGCCCGGCTGGTCATTACATTTTTGATAATAAAATATTGTGAAAAGAAAGAATACAATAAAGGTTAACACAGAAAAATAGAAAACAGAAAAATAACAGAAATAAATGAATCAAATATGGATTATTTAAAACGAATAGACAAAACAGAACAATTATTAGCTAATTTAACCAAGAAAATTAAAAGGATAAAAGTAAAAATACACAAAATGAGATATTACAAGAAAACAAACATTTAAATTCAGAAAATTTAAAAAAATCAGGCTATTTTGAACACATTTTTATAAATACCTTTAAATAATAAAATAATTGCATAATATCCTAGCAAAAATATGATAACCCAAATCAACTCAAGTGGACAAAGAAAACTAAATTGACAAACTTCCATTGAATCAACAGATAAATTTATCTAAAATGTATGATATGTTATCCCAGCCCCACATCCCACAAAAAAAAACAATACAGTAAAATATCATCAAGGCAAATTCTACACATTTAGCCCAAAACACATAATTCCAATACTACTTTTTTAGGATATGAAAAAAAAGCCACCTCCAAATATAGTTTGAATAAAAGAAACATTGATAACTATGTACAATGTTTATATTGCACAAATAATAAAAATTAGAGAAAAATCTTAAATAAAATATTAGCAAATGTAATTTTATCATATTAAATAATAAATCATGACCAAATTTATTATAGTAATATGAGGATAATTCAATATTAATATACTTCACATATTCATGAAAGCACTGTTCTGATCACCTCTACTAATGTTGAAAAGGCATTCAACAAAATTCAATACCAATTACTCATTTAATATAAACAGACCAAAATGGTTAATGTAAGAAAAATCAATGGATATTTTATTAATATTGTAAAATACATATACCTTATTTCAAAAGTCAGCTTTTGTTTTAAAAAAATTGTATAAACAGTGGACACTTTAGCACCAAGGTCAAAAAGATTGAAGATCTGAATACTGTTACCCATGTGATTTTTTTGGAGGTTTATTTTAAGTGCTGGTAAATGCTATTAGGTAAGAGATATTGAGATATATAAGCACTGGAAAAGAATAGATAAGATTATGTCTATTGCCATATGATAGAATAATGTACCTAAGAAAATCAATACAATAAATAACTGTAAGAATATTCAGTGGGGTAGCAGAATAAGAATTAATATACAAAATAAATTTCATTTAACAAATAATAACCCATTAGAAGATATAATGGAGGAGAAGATTTAGGCAGGAGGAAAAGATAAAATGCCCAGAAACACAAAGAAGAAAAGTACAAAATTTAGAAAGAATTAGACTAAACATGAATATCACAATGAGAGGTTTGAATACATGGAAAGACATTTTTATTTTTAGGCAGCATAATTCAACATAAATATGCCAATTCATCCATGTTAATATATAAATTAAGTGCAATCTGAATAATTTTTGTGTGTGTGTGTGAAAAACAAGTAATGCAGAACAGGCAGGTAAAAACCTCCTAAAAGGAGAAAAAACAGGCAAAGGGTAAATATAAAATTAAATGTAGTATATGGTAAAATTGACTCCTAAAATATGTGGGGGAAAATAGAGACTTTAAAACATTTGTTGAGATAACTGGAGAAGCATTTAGAAAAACATAAGTGGGTCAGAAATCTATGTGTAAGATAAATGAAACCATAGATTCACTGGAGTAAAATATGCATTAATTCCTTTGTAATCTGGGAACATGAAAGACGTTTCTGATAATTGCTGACTCAAAACTCAGAGGTAGTAAGAGGCCTGATAAATTCAAATACCTGAAGAATAAAAAGCCTGTGTGATGGGGGATGCTTAGGTCAGGGTTGGAGGAGAAGTTCCATAAGCAAAATTAATATGATCAACTAGGAGAAAATATTTCCAACTTCTTACATAAACAAAGGAATAATCCCCAAGTAAATAAAGAGCTCATAAAAATTAAATAAAATGATAATAAATATGAGAATAATTCAAAGAAAAGCAAGACAAATGATCCTTAAAAACATGAACACATGCTCAGTGTCACTTACACAAAGAGAAGTGTAAATCAAAATTACCCTGAAATACCACTTCTTACTAGCAGGTTGGCAAAAATTCAAAAGTTTGTTCACACACTTAGTTGGCAAAGGTTTGGAGAATAGTTATTATGTATTGCTGATAAGCATGAAAAATTGTGCAAATCCACTGGAGAATTACTTGGCACTATCAAGAAAAATTACCTATACATTCTCCCTTTAACCTAGGAATTTCACTTCATGAAATCCACCTTTAAGATAGACCTCCACAAATATAAAACAACATATGCACAAGGTTTTTTATGTAGCTTATTTATAAGAGCAAAACACCAGCTAAATGCCCATCAACAGGAGCAAGCAAGGTACAAAATGAAGTATTACAGTGTTTCATTTTGTGTGATGTGGTTGGAAGTTCCTCTGTAGTACTACCAATTGGCCATTAAATACTTTTTCTTTTCAAAAGATAGTAGAATTTTACTTTTTGGGTAAAAAATATGGAGGAAGCAAATTTTATATGTTACACACACAAGTATGTTGCTTAATGATGTGGATATGTTCTAAGAAATGTATCATTAGGCAATATCATTATACAAACATCATAGTGTATACTTATACAAACCTAGACTATAGCCTACTACACACCTGGGCTATGTGGTCTAGCCTATTGCTCCTAGGCTACAAACCTGTGCAGCACGTTACTGTACTGAACACTGTAGACAATTGTAACAAAATGGTATTTGCATATCTAAACATAGAAGAGGTGCAGTGAAAATGGATTATTATAATCTTATGAGACCACTGTTGTATACGCATTCCAGTCTTGACTGAAACATATGACACATAACTGTGCTTGTGTGGTGTGTGTCTCTGAAGACGTGAAACAAATTTAAGGTAAAGCAAATATGAGAAAATGTTATCAATCTGGGTGGTATAAATGTAGATATACATTGTATTTGTCTTCTGCTGTTTCTATATTTGAAAATTTCCATAAATCAAAAAAGGGAAAAAAACAAATGTGGTAAGGATGGCATTTGGTTTTTGCACATTCAAGATAAAAAAATTTAGCATATGTTTATAATCTGCCTTTGTTTTCCCAATCATAAAACCATAATGTAAATTTTGGATCTTAGATTTTTATTTAGATTAAAATTTACATTGTTTTATATTTTCATTCCGATTGTCAATGGTCTCAATTGTGATTATTTATATACATTGTTTGGTTTACCAGTTTCAATGATCTTGTGAAAGCACTTTATACTATGGTTTCAGGTTTTGAGTAGTTTTTTTTTTTTTGAGACGGAGTCTTGCAATGTTGCCCAGGCTGGAGTGCAGTGGCGCGAAGTCAACTCACTGCAACTTCCACCTCTCGGGTTCAAGCAATTCTCCTGCCTCAGCCTCCTGACTAGCTGGGATTACAGGCTCCTGCCACCATGCCAGGCTGCTTGTTTGTTTGTTTTAGTAGAGACAGGGTAGTTTTTAATTATTTTTGAAAATATATCTTTTGAAATCTACCAAGTCTCAGTTAAAGTTAAGTTTTCATATGAACAATTTGAATGTTGACTTGGCTATAAGTGAAATTCTTTGAGTTATTTGTAACTGAAACTTTGTTAATTGTATTCTGAAGTTTAGTTTGTGCAGGAGAATCATGGAATCAGTCACATATTTTTTTTTAAGTTTATTTGCTAATTTTTGTTTTGCTTTTCTTCTTGGATGTTTTTAGATCTAATTTCTCTCTTGAGTTACAAATATTTTTCAAGAATCCTAAATAGATTAATATCTTAATCTGTATTTGTTTCCTATTACTGTCATGAATTGCCAAAAATATAACAGCTTGAAACAACACATATGTTTTCTTTTACAATTCTGGAAAGCAGAAATCCAAAATAAATCTCACTGGGCTGAAATAAAGGTTTGTTGGGAGGGCTTGGCTCCTTCTTGGAAGCTCCAGGGGAGAATCTGTTCTTTGCCTCTTCCAGTTTCTGGCGGCTTCTGGCATTTCTTGGGTTGTGGCTGCATCACTCCAATCTCTGCTTTCCTGGTCAAACTGACTTCCCCACTTCTGTGGTAAAATATCCCATACTCTCCTTTCCTAAGGACACTTGTCATTACATTTAGAGCCCACCCAGATAATCCAGGATCATCTTCCCATGTTAAAATCCTTAATTTAATAATATCTGCAAAGTCCCTTTTCTGTACAGGGTGACATTCGTAGATTTCAGAGATTGGGATGTAAATATCTTGGGGGGGGGCATTATTTAGCCTACCCCGCTCTTAAATTGATTAGCTTATTTATATGATTTCAGATGTTGTTTATTTGCTTGTTCATTTGTTTTTAGATCAAGAAATAATTCTGTTTATACTTGCTTTTGTTTCTTCTCCGGAAAATTAATAATTCTTAATTATTGGATTGGATTTCTGTTCTTTATCTTTTCACATGTTATTTAACTAGTTTTTAATCATTCCCCTTTCTCTGCATTCTGGGTAAGCCTCTCAGATTTATACTCCATACGACTAACTTGATTTTCTATAATCAAATCCAATTGGGACTACCTCCAATGTGGATTTTTATTATGCCACTCTGATGGTGCCAGGCCCCTCCACCCCGCCTTTCATCTTAACTCACTCAGTTTTCTCCTTAAGGCTTCTTGTTTCTGCTTCACGTAACTCATTTCCTCTTGCATTATTTCGAAGACAACAAGCTGCTGCTTGCTTTAAAAAAACAGTCTATCTATTTTTCTTATGAAGGTTATTTTGAAAGTTATATTTTTCTTATGACTATTAGGTATAATTTTCTTTTTCTTTTGGTAATTCAGAGATGTATTTTTATTTGCCTTGAATGGGTAGAGTATTTGCCCTTAGGGTAGATACCAGGTCTCACAGCTCCTGTCACTATTTGAGTAGTAGGTGGTTTATCCTCTTAAATCTCAGCCTGAAGCACCAGCCTAAGCTTGATTTGCAATTCGTAGAGTAGTTCTGTAAACTGTACTTGGATCATCTGCTGCCTCAACGCTAAGATTCTCTTGTTCCAACATTCACTTACTGTTGGAATTTTCTTAGAACATAAAAAGCTATATCCTATCTAATTCCTTTACTTCTTCCCCAGTGCTGCTGCTTGCTTTTTCAATTCTATACTTCTGAACATAACATTTGGATCAACCTCATTCTGCTTAGGTATAAGAGGGAGAGAAGCCAATGCATGTTGGAGATAGGGCTGTTCACTGTGTTCTGATTTTTTTTTTTTTTTTTTATGTCCTACCTTATTTAGGGGATTTATTTTGGTCCAGAATGTGGATTGTTTTGTATATATTATAAGAATGTGTCATGACTTATCAAGCAGAATGCTTACCCAGATTTAGGTCTGTAGTCTTTTCTTATTTGGTTCACTTCAGGTTATTGCTGAATCTCCATGAGTTCTCTAATTGGTGATTGGAAGGAACAATATCATACATATGTTATCTACCACCATTTTAACTCTAAAGCCTCCAAGTGTTTTCTAAACCTTTTTTCTCTTTCCAACAGCAAATAATGTTTGGAGATATTTTCTTCTTCTAGATCATGGAGTAGAACTTCATTAGGTCTTCTGCAATAATCTTGTATACATAAACCTTGTGTTTGTCTCCCTTTCTTCTTTTCTTTTTTCCTTCCCTCTCTGCCTCATTTCTTCCCTGGCTACTTCCTTTCCTCCTTCATTCCATT
Source organism: Macaca mulatta (assembly GCF_049350105.2). Taxonomy (NCBI): domain Eukaryota; kingdom Metazoa; phylum Chordata; class Mammalia; order Primates; family Cercopithecidae; genus Macaca; species Macaca mulatta. The sequence continues at coordinate 98,440,744 of NC_133411.1, forward strand.
TGTCACTTTCCTCATTTTAAAATGAAAAGCATTCAGTACACACAGAGAGTTTAAAAAGTGTGCCTGACTTTCCCTTAACTACATACACTGTCTAATGGGGTAATAGTTAGATCTTTATCTAAAGATTACATTATTATGTATAAACCCTTTCCTGACTGTCAGCATCTAGCAAGCAATTGCCCACTGCGGCTTTGCTACACTTAAAATAATGTATTTTCAGTGCCTGTTCTGTGACTCCCACATGTAGTATGAGAAAAACTTCCATCTCTAGCCTACACTCATGAGTGCTCACATGTCACATAAAGGGGTCAGCCTCTGATCGTTTCCTACCAAACTTTTAAGTGACAGTTTACAATTTACAAATTCTACATATCTAGAAGATATAAAAATAAAGACATCCAAAGGATGTCAATAAAAGTTTACATTTGAGGCCATTCCACAATATCAAAGTCAGCACTGATAAGGAAAATACTTTTAAAGTATTAATACTATTAAAAAGTGACAGCAATTAAAAAAACACATGAATTGCTGTGAATCAAAAGAAAAAATGCAAAATGCAATGAATGGGGCTAAAGCTTTAAATCTGCTGAGCTCATAGTACAGCAGCAGAGGGCATCAAGATATTCTACTACTCTGTGAGAAATAGATACTGAGTATGTTCTCAATATCCACTCGGGGTAGAAGCCCCTAAGAACCAAAGTTGACCTACTTCTGGACAAGGAGACCAAAAGTATATGTGAAGGAAAAATGAAAAGTCCTTCCACAGAGATAGGTGAACACAGAAGAAAAGACGAGGGAGGAACAAAACTTAAAAGTACATGCCTGGCTCAAAAGAAGCCTCTAAATCAAAATTAAAAACCGTAAATCTACAGGAAAGTTATTATAGGCAATCAATAATTGAGAAGTTAATAGCTACAGAAAAAATAAAAGTGTGGAAGGAACTAAAAATTGAAAAGTGTATGGGAATCCATCTAAACTATGTATGTATCATCTATCTATCTATCTATCTATCTATCTATCTATCTATCTATCTGCACACATTTTTTTTCCCCAAGGGATTAGAAAGCAATACAAGTAGCAATAAAACTAGAATAGTTGAAGAACATGAACTTTCTTCACAACAGCGTTCCATTACCCATTCTTTAGCTTCCAAGAATTTGAGACATCATTAAGGCAGCAGCAATAGCAGAGAAATAATTCTGATCTGGCATTCCAGGATAAAAGATTTTTTTCCCCCAAATTTCTAGGTATCCAGAAGGAGTTACACTGACAGAAGTTGTGGTTGCTTTTCTGTTTTCTTTTTGGGAAAGGTAGCCCTATGATAGTTATTTTATTCCTTCCATTTTAATTGCTCTATTTAGATTTTCTAGATCTTCTTTATTTTTTTAATACAATCTTTTTATTTTGAAATAATTTTTGATCTATAGGAAAGCTGCAAAGACAGTACAGAAAATTCTCATATATTCTCTAGTTCCCCTCAATGTCAACTAACATCTTAGATAACCAAGGTACATTTTTCAAAACTAAGAAACTAACATTAGTACAGTTATATTAACTAAACCACAAACTATGTTGGAATTTTGTCTATTTTTCCACTAATATCCCTTTTCTGTTCTAGGATCCATTCCAGGATTCTCCATTGCATTTAGTCAGCATGTCTCCCAAGTATCCTCTGATGTAGAACAGTTGACTATCTTTCCTTGTTCATGACCTTGACAATTTTGAAAAGCACTGACTTTATAAATACTTTATAAAATGACCCTCAATTTGGATTTATCTGATCTTTTCACTTAATTAGACTGGGAATATAGGCTTTGGAAAAAATATCAGAGTGAATACCTTCTAATCATAAAAAAGCACAAGATTTTGAATTTATTTATTAGCCCTACTATTTTGCTCTTCCTGAATTCAAAAATTCAGCTTCATATCCATATGGGTCTTTTTTTTCTAATAATTTCAAATTTTACTTTAAATCTGAGGGTACATGTGCAGTTCTGTCATGTGGGAACACCACATGACACTGAGGTTTGGGGTCCAGATGATCCAGTCACCCAGGCAATGAGCCTAGCACCCAATAGGCAGACCCTCAGCCCTCTCCCTCCTCCTTCCTCTCTCTAGCAGTCTCCAATGTCCATTGCTCCCATCTTTATGCCCATGTATACTAAATGTTTAGCTCCTACTTATAAATGAGAACACATGGTGTTTGATTTTCTGTTCCTTCATCACTTGCTTAGCATAATGGCCTTTAGCTGCATCCACATTGCTACAAAGGGCATGATTTTATATTCTTTTTATAGCTGCATAGTATTCCATGGTATATATGTACCACATTTTTCTTTGTCCAGTCCACTGTTGATGAGAATCTAGGTTGATTCCAAGTCTCTGCTATTGTGAATGAACATACAAGTGCATGTGTCTTTTTGGTAGAATGATTTACTTTCCTTTGGGTATATATGCAGTAACGTGATTGCTGGGTCAAATAGTAGGTCTGTTTTACATCCCTTGAAAAATCTCCACACTGGTTTCCACAATGGCTGAACTAATTTACATTCCCATCAACAGTGTATAAAGATTGCCCTTTCTCTGCAGCCTTGTAAACATCTGTTACTTTTTGACTTTTTAATAATAGCCATTGTGAATAGTGTGAGATGGTAGGTATCTCATTGTGGTTTTGATTTGCATCTTTCTGATAATTAGTGATGTGGAGCATTTTTTCATAGGCTTGTTGGCTGCTTATATGCTTTCTTTTGAGCAGCTTCTGTTCATATCCTTTGTCTATTTTTAATGGGGTTGTTTGTTTCTCACTTGTTGATTTAACTTTCTTATATATTCTGCGTATTAGACCTTTGTCAGATTCATAGTTTGGGAATATTCTTTCCTATTCTGTAGATTGTCTGTTTACTCTGTTAATAGGTTCTTTTGCTGTGCAAAAGCTCTTAAGTTTAATTAGGTTCCATTTGTCAATTTTTCTTTGTTGCAGTTGCTTTTCAGGAATTAGCCATAAATTCTTGGTCAAGGCTGATGGCGAGAAGGGTATTTCCCAGGTTTTCTTGTATAATTTTTATAGTTTGAGGTCTTACATTTAAACCCTTAACATATCTTGAATCAATTTTTGTATATCATGAAAAGTAGGGGTCCAGTTTTATTCTTCTGCATATGGCTAACCAGTTATCCAAGCACCATTTATTGAATAGGAACTCTTTTCCCCATTGTTTATCTTTGTTGACCTTTTCAAAGATCAATTTGTTGTGTGAAGCTTTATGTCTGGGTTATCTATTCTGTTTCATCAGTCTGTGTGTCTGCTTTTGTGCCAGTAGCAAGCTGCTTTGGTTGCTGCAGGCTTACAGTACAGTTTGAAGTCAGGTAATGTGAGTAATGTCATGTCTCTGGCTTTGTTCTTTTTGCCTAGGATTGCTTTGGCTATTTGGGGTTCTTTTTGGGTTCCATGTGAATTTTAGAATATGAAAAATGACCTTGGTAGTTGTATAGGAACAGTGCTGAATCTGTAAATTGCTTTGGGCAGTATGATCACTTTAATGCTATTGATTCTTTTGATCCATGAGCATGGAATGTTTTTCTATTTGTGTCATCTATGACTTCTCTTAGCACTGTTTTGTGGATCTCCTTGTAGAGATCTTTTACCTCCTTGGTTAGATGTATTTCTAGGTATTCTATTTTGTTGTGTGGCTATTTTGAATTGGATTTCATTCTTGATTTGTCTCTCAATTTGAACAGTTTTGGTTTATAGAAATGCTACTGATTTTTGTACATTGATTTTGTATCCTGAAACTTTACTGAAATAATTCATCAGTTCTAAAAGTCTTTTGGCAGAGTGTCTAGGATATTGTATCAGTAGAATCATATTGTCAGTGAAGAGAGATAATTTGACTTCTTTTTCTAATTGGATGCCTTTTATTTCTTTCTCTTGCCTGATTACTCTAAGACTTCCAGTACCATGCTGAATAGGAGTTACAATCATAGACATCTTTGTCTTGTTCCTGTTTTTAAGAAGAATTCCTCCAGTTTTTGCTCATTCAGCATGATGTTGGCTGTTAGGCTTGTCATAGATGGCTTTTATTATTCTGAAGTGTGTTCCTTCAATGCTTAGTTTGTTGAGAGTTTTTATCATAAAAGGATGTTTGATTTTATTGAAAGCTTTATCTGTGTCTCTTAAGATGATCATATGGATTTTGTTTTTCTTTTGGTTTATGTGGTGAATCACATTTATTGATTTGCATATGTTGAACCAACATTGCATCTCAGGAATAAAGCCTACTTGATTGTGATGAATTACTCTTTATTTATTTAGAGACAGAGTCTCACTCTGTTGCCCAGGCTGAAGTGCAGCGGTGCTATTTCAGTTCACTGCAACCCCCACTTCCCAGGTTCAAGCAATTCTCATGTCTCAGCCTCCCATGTAGCTGGGTTTACAGGTGAATGCCACCACGCCTGATTAATTTTTGTATGTTTGATAGAGACAAGGTATTGCCATGTTGGCCAGGCTGGTCTCCAACTCCTGACCTCAGGTGATCCACCTGCCTCAGCCTCCCAAAATGTTGGGATTACAGGTGTGAGCCACTGTGCCCAGCCTGATTACCTCGTAGATGTGCTATTGGGTTTCGTTTGCTTGAATTTCGTTGACGACTTTTGCATCTATATTCATTGGGAGTATTGGCCTGTAGTTTTTTTTGTTGTTGTGTCTTTGCCAGGTTTTGGTATCAAGGTGATGCTGACTTTGTAGAAGGAATTAGGGAGAATCCGTTTTTCAACCTTTTGGAATAGTTTCATTAGAAGTGGTTGCAGTTCTTCTTTGTACAGCTGGTAGAATTTGAATCCCTGTGATCCAGGGTTTTGGGTTTTTGTTTGTTTGTTTTGTTTGTTTGTTTGGGCTATTTGGTTGGTAAGCTTTTTTTTTATTATTTAATTTCAGAACTCAATATCTGTCTTTCAGGGTTTCAATTTCTTCCTGATTCAATCTTGTGAGGTTGTGTGTTTCCAGTAATTTATCAATTTTCTCTAGATTTTCTACTTTGTATGCATAAATGTGTTCATATCATTCTCTGAGGATCTTTTGTATTTCTGTGATATCACTTGTAATGTCACCTTTGTTGTTTGGATTATGCTCATTTGGATCTTCTCCCTTTTTCTCTTTGTTTATCTATTTCTCTTTGTTTAGTCTATTGATCTTGTTTATCCCTTTAAAGTTTGTTGATTCTTTGTATGAAATTTTCAGTTTTAATTTTGTTAATTCTCTTCTGATTTTAGTTGTTTATTTTCTAGATGTGGTGTTTTATCTTTAATTTGCAACCTTTCTAACTTCTTGATGTAGATGTTTATCACTATAAACTTTCCTTTTAACACTGCTTTTGCTGCACACCAACACCTCTGGCTTTTGGTATGTTGTGTCTCTATTTTCATTTGTTTCAAGGAGTTTTTTTAATTTCCTCCTAAATTTTATTGTTTATGCAAAAGTGATTCAGGGGCAAGTTGTTCGATTTCCATGTAATTGTATGGTTTGAAGAGTTCTTTTGGTATTGATTTCTATTTTCATTCTACTGTGGTCCAAGAGTATGGTTGGCATGATTTCAATTTTTTTAGTTTATTGAGACTCGCTTTATGCCCAAGCGTGTGGTCAATCTTAGAGTATGTTCTGTGTGCACATGAGAAGAAAATATATTCTGTTGGTTGTTGGGTATTCTGCAGATGTCTATTAGGTCCAATTGGTCAAGTGGTGAATTTAAGTTCAGAATTTCTTTGTTAGTTTTCTACCTTCATGGTCTCTCTAAAGCTACATCAGTGAGGTGTTGAAGTCACCCACTATTATTGTGTGGCTAATTCTTTTTGTACATCTAGAAATGCTTGTTTTATGAATCTGAGTGCTCCAATGTTGGGTGGATATATATTTAAAATAGCTAAGTGGTCTAGTTGAAGTGATCCTTTTATCATTATGGAATGCCCTTCTTTGTCCCTTTTTACTCTTGTTGGCTTAACATCTGTTCTATCTGATATAAAAATAGTAATCCTGCTCTTTTCTGTTTTCCATTTGCATGAAGATTATTCTACAACCCCTTACATTGAGTCTATGAGTGTCATTAAAAGTGAGATGGGTCTCCTGAAGATAGGAGTGGAAGGATCTTGCTTTTTTTTTTATTCCACTTGCCACTCTATGCCTTTTAAGTGGGAGGTTTAGACTATTTACATTGAATATTACTGTTGATATGTGAGGTTTTGATCCTATCATGAAGTTGTTAGCCTGTTGCTTTGTAGTTTCTATTGCATAGTTGCTTTATAGGGGCTATGTACTTAAGTGTGTTTTTGTAGTAGCAAGTATTTTTCTTCCATTTTCAAGTTTAGAAGACCCATAATGATCTGTTGTAGGTCTGGTCTAATGGTAACAAATTCGCTTAGTAATTGCTTGTCTGGAAAATATTTTATTTCCCCTTTGCTAGTGCTTTGCTGGGATATGAAATTCTTCATGGGAATGTCTTTTCTTTGAGAATGCCCTAAATAAAAAAAAATAAAAAAAGCTTTGAATTGTATTTTAAAATTCTTTAAGTGTGTTTTTCAATTCCGGAAGCCCTGATTGATTTCTTTTTAAGATGCTTATCTCTTCCCTCATTTTCTGGATTGATTTAGAAGTTTTTTGTTTGTTGATTTTCAAACTTGTCTTGGATCTTGTTTGGCTTGTTTGCCATCCATATTTTACATTCTTTATCTGTCATTTCTTAGCTTCCATTTTTGTTAGGGACCATTGCTGGAGAGTTAGTGTGATCCTTGTTGGTGTCACATCAGATTTTTCATGGTGCCAGAATTCCTGTGCTGGTTCCTTTTTGGCTTAAGACACTGGCACTTCTAATTTTTGTACTAATTTTCATGTGGATAGCATGTTTTTTTCTTTTCCTTTCCCACCTCAATAGGGGCTTTGACTGTAGAGAATATTAGGTAGGGTCTTTGGCTTCACTTCTATTGTCCTATGTACTTCTGTTATCAGGCTATGTGTTTGAACCTTTTCAGGTGGCGTAGATGGCACTTATGGGAAAGAGCAAGCTGAGACCAACACAGATGGATATCTACTTGATTCTTGTTTACTGGAAGGAGCTCTCTGTTGCCTCAGGTAATGGGCTAATCTGTGGAGCACACAGTGATCTGAGCTCCCTAGTCAGGCCTGGAAGTAAGGGAACACTATAGGTGGGGCCACACAGGGCAGACCCACCTATGGGTCCCCCAGTGGCAAGTACAAGCACCAGTGTTGAGTGGATCCCACCTGGTGGCCCAAGCACCCAGAAGCGTTCCTAGGTGTAGAGATGGGAAACCACCTTAGCCTCAAGTTCTCTGCATGAGGAGGGGAGATGGTCTAAATTCCTGCTTCTGGGGAATGGGTGTTCTAGATGCCCAGAGAGCTTTCTGGGCATGGAGCATAGGGAGCACCACTGCATCACAGTCTCTGCACAAACATGATGGTGTGGCTCAGGCTGCTGATTCAGTCGAGTGAGTGACCTGAGTCACTCACCTAGAGTTATAATGCCTAGAGTTATGCCTGTGTTAGGAGTATAATGCCTGAGTATAATGCCTGAGTCATAATGCCTAGAGTTATGCCTGTGTTAGGAGTTGAGATGGCCTGGCTTCACCATGGTCACTTCATACAAAGAGTAGGGCAGCTAAGGCCATTGATCCAGGTGAGTGGGAGCTCCAGCTGCTTAGAGATCTGCTTGGATGTGGAGATTAAAGGCCCCCCCTGCGTATGATAGCTTTTCCATTCCAACATACCCCCAGAGATAATAGCTCTTATCAAGAGTGGGTCAGTTGAGTATTATTTTAGAAATCATTTATAGACTTAAACATATATCTTTACTCTTTCAACAATGTTTACAAAAGTTTAATTTCGTAAGTCAAATTATTTACTACTTACAATATCTAGAGACCCTTAGTGGTGGGAATACAGTTGGCTATCTGCTATAATTTCGTTTGCAAGGGGCAACCATCTGATTACTTTTAGAAACAAAAATATCCTGATTTTATCATTACATATTGAATGCTTTTATCAAAATAGGACATGTAGCTATTAAATGTACATAAGTGTACAAATATTATGTATCCACTCCACATTTTTTTGGTATTCACTTCTTCCAGTTTATTGAGAGACTCCAAAGATACATTTTTACATATTTAAGGATGTTAGACATCATTTTTTTCTCACTTGACATATGGAATCCTCTAAAGTCACCACCTTGTTTATCATTATCACTGAACATAGTCACAGGCTTGAGATTGTGCCAGGCATGCACAACTCTGTTTTTAGTCACTGTGTTCCAAGCATTGGCAACAGCATATATAGCATCCTTCATGCTAAACTCCTTTGAGAACCTTTCACACCCATGCCTTTGTTTACTGCTGCTAGCAGGCATTCAAGATAGTATTTTTATATTTACTTTTCATTAATCTAAGGATATCCTGGTCACATGGAATTAATGAAGTCACATTTGGTGAAAGTACATGGCATAAATATTATTTTTGATAAAAATTTTACCTGGAGAATGAGCAGAACAGTTGTCAAGGAATTACAAAATCTTATCATCATCATCCAGTCTGGCTTCCCTGCAGCGAGCATGAGCTGTTGGTACAACACATTTGTGAAACCTATCAGAAAAGATGGCTGTGGAGATTCATGCCTTTTTTAGCATAATTATAAACTGGTAAAATTTTACTCCTTTAACACAATGAGGACACAAGCTTATTCCTATTACAGCAAGTTTATGCTTATGCATGTCTGTTGCATTAGCACATCCCAGCAATTATTCTATTCTTGGCATTCTTAATTCCTAAAAAGGCTCTCTCATAAGCTGTTAGTCAGTGTCTTTCAGGGGCAATAATACAGAAACAAAGATGCTTTTTCAACTGTATAAACTTGTTATGGCATCAGGCTTTTATCAGCGATGACCTGGGCAAACTTGTCAATGAATCTGCTCCTTTATGATCAACAGATGCTTTATCACTACAAATTTTTAAAAATATAATGCTATTATTTCTTAAATTTCTACAACCATTCTGTTGAATATTCACAGTTCTTTTCAACTTTTGGTTTGTTGTGATAAATGTTTGCCTTTTTTATAATCTGCATACCATTAAGTGTCATGTGTTCACTGTGACAGTAAGATTCACTATTTTAATACACAATCAAGGTCTTCATTTTTAGCATTATGCAGTGTTTTTCCTTTTTTTTTCTTTTTTTTTTTTTTTTTTTTTACTAACTTCTGTTTATCACTGTCATGATAGAACTTCGAGAATTTATCCTTCTGTTTCTTCTGGTCATACATGTTGGTCATTCTAACACAATACTTTTCCTTACAACATTTCATACTTACACCCCAGTCCAGTGTCTCCAACACCTTGATTTTCTGTGCTATAGATGAATATAAATGCTTCCTCTTTTTCTTATCATTGTTACCCATAATGGTATCTGTGGGCCTTTTTGATATTTTCAACAATATCTTTACACCACAAGCAAAAAAACATGCATTAAGCAATTCATGTAGGACTTAGCCCCACGTAGGGCATCATGGGAACCATCTGTTGGCATATCCACCCTGGACATCTGCCATATTACCTTTTGGGAGAGTGCTCATGTGGAGGAATCTTGGTATTCAAGTAAAAGATACATCACAGCTTAAGGGGTCTGGGAAAAGTCTTTTTTTCCCTTGGGAATGTTGAATAAACTCTTTGTTGTGTGCATGCATTCTGACTGCCACCTGTAACATGAAGTCAGGTGTGGAATTTTCTATTTGTTATGTGATGTCGGTGCTCAAAAAGTTTCAGACTGTGGAGCATTTTGGACTTCTGATTTTCAAATTAGAAATTCTCAGTATCTATCAAACAAAACCATAAGCAGATTACAGATTAAAAAAGAAAACAGAATTAACAGTAAAAAATGCATTCAAAATAAAAAGGATAACTTTAACTTACATATATTAGAAATTGACAGATCAAGCATATAAAACCGGAAAGGCTAGAGATGTGGGCATGGTAACTCACACCTATAATCCCAGCAGTTTTGGAGGCCAGCCAAGGTAGGAGGATCACTTTAGCCCAGGACTTCAAGGAAAACATAGCAAGATCCCACGTCTAAAAAAATTAAAAAATTAAAAAGTAGAGAATATTTGAGCAAAACCATTAGAAACAGAAAGAGGAGAAAAAAATGGAAAACTCTTCACCAAACTGAGACAGTATATTACTTTTAAGCAACTAAATAGTATTTCTAAAAAATAGCTGCATAATACATTGCAAAAGAAAAATGAAATTTTAAAAACAATGACAACTCACACTATTTTCTTGTAGTACAACATTATTTAATTAGAATGAATTCGATTTAAATAAGAGGGATTATTTTCAGTAAGAACAATGTTATTACAGTGATAATATTTACACTGATAACTTACAAAGAGCCCAGAAACAGACTTTTTAACCCCATTTAATGGATCACAAATCTGAGTATAAAAGAGGTGAAATAACTTGCCTAAAGTCACACAGGCAGAAATTAAATCTGTATCTGTTGACTTCTGAATTTTTGCACCATAGAAGCATAAGCAGCCACACAATAATAGATCAAGAATTTTAAAACTACAATTTTTAAATTAATAAACTTTGTAAAAAGAAGTTTAAGGTTCACAGTAAAATTGGGCAGGAAACACATGGAGGCAAATATAGCTCCTGTCCCCACACATGCACAGCCTCCCCAGTTGTGCATATCAACATCCTGCACCACAGTGGTACATATTTTGTAATAGACGAACCTACATTGATTCATCTCCATACATTACATTAGAGTTCACTGTTGGTGCTATAAATCCTGTGGGTTGTGATAAATGTATAATAACATGTGTTCACCACTGTAATAGCATACAGAATAGATTCACTGCCTTAAATCCTCTGTGCTTTCCCTGCTCATCATTCCTTCCCTGCTAATTGCTAAAAACCACTGACCTTTTTGCTGTCTCCATAATTTTTCCTTTTCCATAAGCTCATATAGGTGGAATCATATATATGTAAGCTTTTCACTTCGACTTCTTTCACTTACAAGATGCATTTAAGTTTCTTTCATGTCTTCCATAGCTTCATAGCTCATATTTTTTTAGTACTGAATAATATTCCATTGTCAGATGTACCACAGTTTATCCTTTCACCTTCTGAAGAACATTCTGGTTCCTCCCAAGTTTTGTCAATTATATATAAGGCCGCTATAAACATTCATGTGCAAGTTTTTATGGGCCATAAATTTTCAATTCATTTGGGTAAACAGCGAAGAGTGCAATTGTTGAATCATACTGTAAGACTATGTTTAGTTTTGTAAGAAACTGCCAAACTCTTTTCCAAAGTGGTTGTATCATTTTGCATTCCCACAAGAAGTAAATGAGGGTTCTTGCTGTACCACATCCTTTCTAGCATTTGGTCTTGTCAGCCTTCTGGATTTTGGCCATTCTAAAAGGTGAATAGTGACATTTCATTATTGTTTTAATTTGCACTTCCCAGATGACATAAGATGTGGAACATCTTTTTATATACTTATTTGCCATCTGTATACCTTCTTTGGTGAGCTGTCTGTTCAGGTCTTTGGTTATTTTATTAATAAGTTGCTCATTTTCTTATTAAGTTTTAAGTGGTTTTTTTTTTTGCATATTTTGGATAATAGTCTTTTGTGGGTCTCTTGAAAATATTTTCTCAGTCTGGTTTATCCTTCTATTCTCTGCAGAATACCTTTTGCACAGCAGACGTTTTCAGTTTTAAGAAGGTCCAACTTATTCTTTCTTTCATGGATTGTGCCTTTAATGTACATCTAAAATGTCATAGTCATACCTGAGATCATATAGATTGTCTCCTATATTATATTCTAGGAGTTTTACAGCTTTGCATTTTACATTTTGATCTGTAACCCATTTTGAATTAATATTTGTGAATGGTGTAGCTCCTTTGTCTACATTTTTGTGAATGTAAATTTTAAGTTGTTTTAGCACCATTTATTGAAAAGATTACCTTTGCTCCATCATACTGCCTTTGCTCTTTTGTCAAAGATCAGTAGACTACATGTGGGTGTATTTCTGAGGTCTCTACTCTTCATGGATCTATGTGTTCATTTATTTGCCAGAACGCCATTTCCTTGAATACTGTAGTTTTACACTATGTATTGAAGTCAGTCAGTCATCTGTTCATCTCTTTTAACATTGAATATGCTATTCTGATCGTTTACCTCTTTATATACATTTTAGAATCAGCTTTTGATATCCACAAAATAACCTGCTAAGAGTTTGATTGGAATTGAATAGAATCAAGAGATATAGATGGAAAACACTGACATCTGGACAATTTTGAGTCTTATTGTCCTTCAACATGGAATAATTTCTATTTATTTAGTTCTACCATTTTTCATCAGATTTTGTAGTTTTCCTTGTATAGCTCTTATACTATATTTTTAGATTTATATCAAATTATTACATATTTTGGGTGCTAATTTAAATAGTATAGTGTTTTTAATTTCAATTTGCATTTGGCCATTACTGACATGTAGGAAAGTGATTGGCTTTTATATATTAATTATGTATTTTTCAAACTTGCTATAATGACTTATTAGTTTCAGAAGGTGTTTTGTTGACTATTTTGAATTTTTACATTCATGTTCATGTCATGTGAGAGAAAAAGATAACGATTTCTTCCTTCCCAATCAGTATAACTTTCCTTTTTGGTCTTATTGAATTAGTTAGGTCTTATTGAATTAGTTAGATGAGAGGAAATACCTTGATCCTGATATTAGTGGGAAAGCTTCAAGTTTTCACCATTAAATATGATGCTAGCCATAGGTAATTTGAAGATGTTCTCCAAGTTGAGGAAGTTCCCTTCTATTCCTAGTTATGATAATAAATTGGTGTTAGATTTTATCAAATGCTTTTTCTGCATCTATTGATATAGTCATGTGATTTTTCTCTTAATCTGTGGACATGGTAGATTACATTAATTGACTTTAAACAATCACTTTTAGCTCAAAACTGGATATTAGCATTTTAACAAGATACTTTTGTTAAATTAAAAAATAAATGCTAATTCCCTGTTGATATTCAAACCCTTTGGAGGTGATGAATTTCAGAGAGGAATGGTTTGTAGGTTTTTTGGTTTTGTTTTAATCTTTAATTTTTGTGGGCACATAGTAGGTGTATTTATTTATGGGATATATTAGATATTTTGGCACAGGCATGCGATATGCAATAATCAAATCATGGAAAGTTGGGTATCCATCTTCTCAAGAATTTATGATTTGTATTACAATCAAATTATACTCTTTCAGTTACTTTGAAATGTACAGTTATTATTAACTATAGTCATACTGTTATGCTATCAAATACTAGGTCTTATTCTTTCTAACTTTTTTTTTTCCCATTAACCATCCCCACCTATACTGCTCTTCCCACCCTTTGTAGCCTTTGGTAACCAACTTTTTACTCTATATCTCCATGAGTTCAATTGTTTTGATTTTTATCTCCTACAAATAAGTGAAACTATGACATATCTGTCTTTCTGTGACTGGGGTATTTTACTTAACATAATGTCTTCCATTTTCATCCCTGTTGTTGCAAATGACAGTATCTCATTCTTTTATATGGCTGAATAGTACTCCACTGTGTATGTGTACTACATTTTACTTATCCATTTATCTGTTGGTGCACATGTAGGTTGCTTCCACATCTTGGCTATTGTGAATAGTGCTACAACAAATATGGAGTGCAGATATCTCTTCAATATACTGAGTTTTGTACTTTTGGGTATATATCCAGGAATGGTATTGCTGGATCATATGGTACCTCTATTTTTAGCTTTCTGAGGAACCTCCAAACTGTTTTCCATAGTGGCTGTACTAATTTACATTCTGACCAAGAGTGTATGAAGATTCTGCTTTCTCCACATCCTCACCAACATTTGCTAGTGCCTGACATTTGGATAAAAGTCATTTTAACTGGGGTGAGATAATATGTCATTGTAGTTTTGATTTGCATTTCTTTGATGATTAATGATGTTGAGCACCTTTTCATATGCCTGGTTGCCATTTGTACATCATCTTTTGAGAAATGTCCAAGTCTTTTGCCCATTTTCTGATCGGATTATTCAATTTTTTCCTACAGAGTTGTTTGAACTTCTTATATATTCTGGTTATTAATCCCTTGTCAGATGGGTAGTTTGTAAATATTTTCTCCGATTCTGTGGGTTGTCTCTTCTGTGGGTTGTCTCTTCACTTTGTTGATTTTTTTCCTTTGCTGTACAGAAATTTGTTACCTTAATATGATCTCATTTGTCCATTTTTATTTTGTTTTCTTTTTGTGTTTTTAGCTTTCTTAAACACCAATTTTTTGAATTTTTGTGAATGTCGTAGATTCTTTGTCTAGAGCTCTGGCATTGTCAAATTAATCATGGTATTTCTAGAAGTGAAATAGATAGGAAGCCTACTGCATTCTTACTTAATTTGTATAAGCAGAAAACTTCTAGGTTGAGTGGACAAAATACTAATTTGAATTATAAAAATATAGAATCATGAGCCCTCAATCAATTTCCATACTTGAATCAGTTTACAGTTTACAGACTCAGAACCCCTTGCGTGAAGGTGTCAGAGATGTGTGAACCAGAGCAACTCCATCTTAAATAGGATCTGGGTAAAATGAGACTGAAACCTACTGGGCAGCATTCTCAGATGGTTAAGGCATTCGAAGGAACAGGATGAGATAGGAGGTCAGCACAAAGTAAAGGTCATGAAGACCTTGCTGATAAAACAGCTTGCAGTAATGGGGACAGCCAAAACCAAAAGGGTGACAAGAGTGACCTCTGGTCATCATCACTGCTACAGTCCTACCAGCGCCATGACAGTTTACAAATGCCATAGCAATGTCAAGAAGTTACCCTATATGGTGTAAAAAGGGGAGGCATGAATAATCCACCCCTTGTTTAGCATATCAATAAATAACCTTAAAAATGGGCAACCAGCAGGCTTCAGGGGTGCTCTGTCTATGGAGTAGCCATTCTTTTATTCCTTTACTTTCTTAATAAACTTGCTTTTTCTTTGCACTGTGGACTTACCCTAAATTCTTTCTTGCTTGAGACCCAAGAACCCTCTCTTGAAGTCTGAATTGGGACTGCTTTCCTGTAACAAAGGGAGGCTAGGTCCCCTTAAGGAAGGATCTCACTACCAACAGTTTGTGTTGTTAATCCTCCCCTCATCCTTCCCAAAGGAGACCTCTGGCCTCAACCAGGGTAACTGTGCACTGGGGAAAGGGAAATAATCAGACCTTTCAGGGACTACTGGACACTGACTCTGAGGTGACGTTGGATTCTAAGGGACTCAAAACATCACTGTGGTCCTCTAGTTAAAGTAGGGACTTTTGGAAGTAAGGTAATTGAGTTTCAACTCAGGTCCAAGTTACACTGGGGCCAGTGGGTCCCTAGGCTCATGCTGTGGTCATTTCCTCTAGTGCCAGAATGCTTAATTGGCATAGACATACTTAGCAGCTGGCAGAATCCCACATTGGCTCCGTGACTGGTAGGGTCATGGTTATTATTGTGGAAAAAGCCAAATGGAAGTCATCAGTACTGCCTCTACCTGGAAAAATAGTAAATCAAAAACAGTATCACATCTATGGAGGGATTGCAGAGATTAGTGCCACCATAAAAGACTTGAAAGACACACAGGTGGTGATTCCCACCACATCCCTGTTCAACTCTCCTATTTGTCCTGTGCAGAAGACAGACAGATCTTGGAGAATGACACTGGATTATTGTAAGCTAAACCAAGTGGTGACTCCAATTGTAGCTGCTGTACCAGATGCGGTTTCATTGCTTGAGCAAACTAACACATCTGCTGGTACCTGGTTTATAACCATCGATTTGGTGAATGCCTTTTTCTCCATTCCTGTCCATAAGGCCCACCAGAAGCAATTTGCCTTCAGATGACAAGGCCAGAAATATACCTTCACTGTCCTACCTTAGGGATATATCAACTCTCTGACTTTGTCTCATAATCTTGTTTGCAGAGATTTTGATCACTGTTCCTTTCCACAAGATATAACACTGGTTCATTACACTGATGACATTATGCTCATTGGATCCAGTAAGTGAGAAGTAGCAAACACACTGGACTTATTGGTGACACATTTGCACGCCAGGGGATTGGAAATAATTTCAACTAAAATTCAGAGACCTTCTACCTCAGTAAAATTTCTGGGGGTCCAGAGATGTGGGACCTGTCAAGATATTCCTTCTAAGGTGAAGGACAAATTGCTGCATTTGGCTCCTCCTACAACCAAGAAAGAGGCACAACGCCTAGTGGACCTATGTGGATTTTGGAGGCAACACATTCCTCATTTGGGTGTGTTATTCCAGCCCATTTATCAAGTGAACCAAAAGGCTGCCAGTTTTGAGTGGGGTCCAGAACAGGAGAAGGCTCTGCAACAGGTCCAGGCTACTGTGCAAACTTCTCTGCCACTTGGGCCATATAACTCAGCAGATCCAATGGGTCTTGATGTGTCAGTGGCACATAGGGATGCTGTTTGGAGCCTTTGACAGGTCCCCATAGGTGAATCACAGTGGAGGCCTCTAGGATTTGGGAGCAAGGCCCTGCCATCTTCTGCAGATAACTACTCTCAGCTCTTGACTTGTTACTGGGCTTTGGTGGAATGAACGTTTGACTATGGGTCATCAAGTGACCATGTGACATGAACTGTGTGTCATGAACTTGGTGCTTTCTGACCCACCTAGCCATAAAGTTGGCCAAGCACAGCAGCATTCCATCATCAAATGGAAGTGGTATACATATTATCTGGCTCGAGTAGGTCCTGAGGGCACTAGTAAGTTACATAAGGAAGTGACTCAAATGTCCATGGTCCCCACTCCTGCTACCATACCTTCTCTCCTCCAGTCTGCATGAATGGCCTCATGGAGAACTCCCTAGGATCAGCTGACAGAAAAAGAGAAGACTAGAGCCTGGTTTACAGATGGCTCTGCATGATCTGCAGGCACCATGTGACAGTGGACAGCTGCAGCTCTACAGTCCCTTTCTAGGGCATTCCTGAGGGACAGTGACAAAGCAAAATCTTCTCAGTGGGCAGAACTTTGAGCTGTGCACCTGGTTGTACACTTTGCTTGGAAAGAGAAATGGTCAGATGTGTGGTTACGTACTGATTCATGGACTGGAGCCAATTGTTTTGCTGTATGGTCAGGGACATGGAAGAACCATGAGTTGCAAATTGGTGACAAAAATTTGGGGAAGAGTTATATGAGTGGACCTCTCTGAGTGTCCAAAAACTGCGAAGATATTTGTATCCTTGTGAGTGCTCACCAAAGAGTAACCTCAGCAGAGGAGGATTTTAATAATCAAGTGGATAGAATGATTCATTCTGTGGACACCACTCAGCCTCTTTCCTCAGCCAACCCTGTCATCACCTAATGGGCTCATGAACAAAGTGGCCATGGTGGCAGGGATGGAGGTTACACATGGGCTTAGCAATATGGACTTTCACTCACCAAGGTTGATCTGGCTACGACCACATCTGAATGCCCAATTTACCAGCAGCAGAAACCAACACTGAGCCCTCAATATGACATCATTCCTCAGGGTGATCAACTAAATACTTGCTGGCAGGTTGGGTATATTGGACCGCTTCCATCATGGAAAGGGCAGTGGTTTGTCTTCACTGGAATAGACACTTACTCTGGATACGGTTTTGTCTATCCTGCACACAATGCTTCTGCCAAGACTACCATCCGTGGATGCACAGAATGCCTTATCCATTGGCATGGTATTCCACATAGCATTACCTCTGACCAAGGCACTCACATTATGGCTAAAGAAGTGCAGTGGTGAGCTCATGCTCATGGAATTCCCAGGTCTTACCATGTTCCCTATCATCCTGAAGCAGCTGGATTGATAGACTTGTGAAATGGCTTCTTGAAGTTACAATTACAATGCCAACTAGTTGATAATAGTTAGCAGGGCTAAGGTTAAGTTCTCCAGAAGACCATGTACGCTCTGAATCAGTGTCCAATATATGGTACTGTTTCTACCATGGATCCAGGAATCAAAGGATGGTAGTGGAAGTGACACCACTCATCATCACCCCTAGTGACCCACCAGCAAAATTTTTGCTTCCTGTTCCCACAACATTACATTCTACTTACCTAGAGTCTTAGTTCCAGAGGGAAGAATGCTGCCACCAGTAGACACAACAATGATTCCATTTAACTGAAAGTTAAGATTGCCACTTGGCCACTTTGGGCTCCTCTTACCTCTAAGTCAACAGGCTAAGAAGAGAGTTACAGTGTTGGCTGAGATGATTGACCCAGACTATCAAGATAAAATGAATCTACTACTCCACAATGGAGGTAAGGAAGAGTATGTACGGAATACAGGAGATCCCTTAGGGCATCTCTTAGTATTACCACGTCCTGGGATTAAGGTCAATAAGAAACTAAAACAACCCAACCCAGGCAGAATTACAAATGACCACACCCTTCAGGAATGAAGGTTTGGGTCACCCCACCAGATAAAAAGCCATGACCAGCTGAGGAGGTGTTTACTGTAGGCAAAGGAAATACCGAATGTGTAGTAGAAGAAGGTAGTCATCAATACCAGCTACAACTGTAACCAGTTGCAGAAATGAAGACTGTAATTTTCATGATTATTTCCTCCTTATTTTGGTTAAGAACATGTTTGTGCATGTAAACACCTGTACTGAGAGAGCATCTTTATTTTATTTCCTTTTTTTTTCCTTTATCATGTGACTTAAGATTTATTGACTTCATATCAGTATTTAAGTGTTAACTTTGTATAATAGCATTGAAGTTAAGGATCAGTGTGCTTCCAGTAGTAAAAGGGAAAGCTGTATTATGTTAGGCATAATTATGACCTTACTATTATCTTTATTTGAAGATTATATATGATTTCAGGAGATGTGTATGGGCTTAAGTTGACAATGGGTGGACTTGTGATGATTAATATTAAGCATCAAGTTGATAGGATTGAAAGATGCAATGTATTGTTCCTTCATGTGTCTATGAGGGTGTTGCCAAAAGAGACTGACATTTAAGTGAGTGGACTGCGAGAGGCAGACCCACTCTCAATCTGGGTGGGCACCATCTAATTAGCTGCCTGTGCAGCTAGAATAAAGCGAGCAGAAGATGGAAAGAGCAGACTTGCTGAGTCTTCTGGCCTTCATCTCTCTCCTGTGGTGGACGTTTGGTGCCCTCAAATATTGAACTCCAAGTTCTTAGGCCTTTTGTCTCTTGTACATACACTAGTGATTTGCCAAGGGCTCTTGTGCCTTTGGTCACAGACTGGAGGCTGCACTGTCAACTTCCCTGCTTTTGAGGTTTTGGGACTCAGACTGACTTTCTTGTTCCTCTGCTTGCAGACGACCTATTGTGACACTTCACCTTGTGATTGTGTGAGTCAATACTCCTTAATAAACTCCTCTTTACATATATATCTATCCTATTAGTATTGTCCCTTTAGAGAACCATGACTAATACAGTTTGGATATTTGTTCCCTCCAAATCTCATGTTGAAATATAATTCCCATTGTTGGAGGTGGGTCCTGGTGGAGATGCTTAGATCATGTGGGCAGATATCTCATTAATGGCTTAGTACCATCCCCTTGGTGATGAATGAGTTCATAAAAGATCACATCATTTAAAAGTGTGTGGCACCTCCATGCTCCCTCTCTTGCTTCCACTCTCACTATGTGATTTGTCCATTCTCTCTTTGCCTTCCTCCGTGATTGTGAGGTTCCTGAGGCCCTTCCCAGAAGCAAATACTGAAACCATGTTGTTACAGCTTACAGAATGGTAAGCCAATTAAACCTCTTTTCTTTACAGATCACACAGCCTCTGTTATTTCTTTATAGAAATGTAAGAATGGCCTTATACAGAAAATCGATACTGGGCAGTGGAGAGTTGCTACACAGATAACTGAAAATGTGGAAGCAGATTTGGAACTGGACAGTAGGCAGATGTTGAAAGAGCTTGGAGGTCTCAGAAGACAGAAAGATAAGGGAAAGTTTGGATCTTCTGAGACTTGTTAAATGGTTTTGACCAAAACACCAATAGTGATACAGACAGTGAAGTTCAGGCTTATGAGGTCTCAGATGAAAATTAACTTATTGGAACTGGAACAAAGGTCACACATGTTATGCCTTAGCAAAGAGCTTGGCTTCATTATGTTCATGCCTTATGGATCTGTGAAAGTTTGAACTTAAGAGTGATGACCTAGGGTATCTGGCAGAAGAAATTTCTAAGCAGCAAAGTGTTCAAGATGTTGCCTAGATGCTTCTAATAAACTAATTCATATGTGGGAGCAAAGAAATGACTTATAGTTGTAACTTACATTTAAAAGGAGAGTGTAAAACTTTGGAAAAGTTAGTCTAGACATGTTGTATAAAAGAAAAGCCCATTTTCTGGTGAAGAATCCAAGCAGGCTGTGGAGAAATCACTTGCTTGAGAGATTAGCACGACTAAAAGGGATTAAAGTGCTAATATCCAAGACCATGAAAAGAGGCCTCAAAGACATTTCAGAGATCTTTGAGGCAGCCCCTCTCATCGCAGGCTCAGAGGCTTAGGAGGAAAGAATGGTTTCAGAGGCTAGGCTCAGTGATCTGCTCCCCAGTGTAGCCTTGGGACAGTGCACCCTGAATCCAGGCTACTTTGACTCCAGCCTCAGCTCAAAGGGCCCCAGATCAAGCTCAGGCCACAGCTCTGGAAGGTGGAAGCCATAAGACTTGGTAATTTCTTTTTTTTTTTTTTAATTTTTTTTTTGTTTAAATCATACTTCAAGTTCTAGGGTACATGTGCACAACGTGCAGGTTTGTTACATGTGTATACATGTGCCATGTTGGTGTGCTGTACCCATTAACTTGTCATTTACATTAGGTATATCTCCTAATGCTATCCCTACCCCCTGTCCCCTACCCACAATAGGCCCCAGTGTGCGATGTTCCCCTTCCTATGTCCAAGTGATCTCATTGTTCAATTACCATCTATGAGTGAGAACTTGCAATGTTTGGTTTTCTGTTCTTGCGATAGTTTGCTGAGAATGATGGTTTCCAGCTGCATCCATGTCCCTACAAAGGACATAAACTCATCCTTTTTTATGGCTGCATAGTATTCCATGGTGTATATGTGCCACATTTTCTTAATCCAGTCTGTCACTGGTGGACATTTGGGTTGATTCCAAGTCTTTGCTATTGTCAATAGTGCTGCAATAAACATACATGTTCATGTGTCTTTATAGCAGCATGATTTATAATCCTTTGGGTATATACCCAGTAATGGGATGGCTGCGTCAAATGGTATTTCTAGTTCTAGATCCTTGAGGAGTCGCCACACTGTTTTCCGCAATGGTTGAACTAGTTTACAGTCCCACCAACAATGTAAAAGTGTTCCTATTTTTCCACATCCTCTCCAGCACCTGTTGTTTGCTGATTTTTTAATGATTGCCATTCTAACTGGTGTGAGATGGTATCTCATTGTGGTTTTGATTTGCATTTCTCTGATGGCCAGTGATGATGAGCATTTTTTCATGTGTCTGTTGGCTGTATGAATGTCTTCTTTTGAGAAGTGTCTGTTAATATCCTTTGCCCACTTTTTGGTGGGGTTGTTTGCTTTTTTCTTGTAAATTAGGTTGAGTTCTTTGTAGGTTCTGGATATTAGCCCTTTGTCAGATGACTAGATTGCAAACATTTTCTCCCACTCTGTAGGTTGCCTGTTCGCTCTGAAGGTAGTTTCTTTTGCTGTGCAGAAGCTCTTTAGTTTAATTAGATCCCATTTGTCAATTGTGGCTTTTGTTGCCATTGCTTTTGGTGTTTTGGACATGAAGTCCTTGCCCATGCCTATGTCCTGAATGGTATTACCTAGGTTTTCTTCTAGGGTTTTTATGGTTTAGGTCTAACATTTAAGTCTCTAATCCATCTTGAATTAATTTTTGTAAGGAGTAAGGGAAGGATCCAATTTCAGCTTTCTACTTATGGCTAGTCAGTTTTCCCAGCACCATTTATTAAATAGGGAATCCTTTCCCCATTTCTTGTTTCTCTCAGGTTTGTCAAAGATCAGATGGCTGTAGATGTGCAGTATTATTTCTGAGGACTCTGTTCTGTTCCATTGGTCTATATCTCTGTTTTGGTACCAGTATCATGCTGTTTTGGTTACTGTAGCCTTGTAGTATAGTTTGAAGTCAGATAGCATGATGCCTCCAGCTTTGTTCTTTTGGCTTAGGATTGTCTTGGCAATGTGGGGTCTTTTTTGGTTCCATATGAACTATAAAGCAGTTTTTTCCAATTCTGTGAAGAAACTCATTGGTAGCTTAATCGGGATGGCATTGAATCTATAAATTACCTTGGGCAGTATGGCCATTTTCACAATATTGATTATTTCTATCCATGAGCACGGTATGTTCTTCCATTTGTTTGTGTCCTCTTTTATTTCACTGAGCTGTGGTTTGTAGTTCTCCTTGAAGAGGTCCTTTACATCCCTTGTAAGTTGGATTGCTAGGTATTTTATTCTCTTTGAAGCAATTGTGAATGGAAGTTCGTTCATGATTTGGCTCTCTGTTTTTTTGTTACTGGTGTATAAGAATGCTTGTGATTTTTGCACATTGATTTTGTATCCTGAGACTTTACTGAAGTTGCTTATCAGCTTAAGGAGATTTTGGGCTGAGATGATGGGGTTTTCTACATATACAATCATGTCATCTGCAAACAGGGACAATTTAACTTCTGCTTTTCCTAACTGAATACCCTTTATATCTTTCTCTTGCCTGATTGCCCTAGCCAGAACTTCCAACACTATGTTGAATAGGAGTGGTGAGAGAGGGCATCCTTGTCTTGTGCCAGTTTTCAAAGGGAATGCTTCCAGTTTTTGTCCATTCAGCATGATATTGGCTGTGGGTTTCTCATAAACAGCTCTTATTATTTTGAGATACGTTCTATCAATACCGAATTTATTGAGAGTTTTTAGCATGAAGGGTTGCTGAATTTAGTCAAAGACCTTTTCTGCATCTATTGAGATAATCATGTGGTTCTTGTCTTTGGTTCTATTTATATGCTGGATTACGTTTATTGATTTGTGTATGTTGAACCAGCCTTGCATCCCAGAGATGAAGCCCACTTGATCATGGTGGATAAGCTTTTTGATGTGCTGCTGGATTCGGTTTGCCAGTATTTTATTGAGGATTTTTGCATTGGTGTTCATCAGAGATATTGGTCTAAAATTCTCTTTTTTTGTTGTGTCTCTGCCAGGCTTTGGTATCAGGATGATGTTGGCCTCATAAAATGAGTTAGGGAGGATTCCCTCTTTTTCTATTGATTGGAATAGTTTCAGAAGGAATGGTACCAGCTCTTCCTTGTACCTCTGGTAGAATTCGGTGTGAATCCGTCTGATCCTGGACTTTTTTTGGTTGATAGGCTATTAATTATTGCCTCAATATGAGAGCCTGCTATTGTTGTATTCAGGGATTCAACTTCTTCATGGTTTAGTCTTGGGAGAGTGTAAGTGTCCAGGAAATTATCCATTTCTTCTAGATTTTCTAGTTTATTTGCATAGAGGTGTTTATAGTATTCTCTGATGGTAGTTTGTATTTGTGTGGGGTCGGTGGTGATATCCCCTTTATCATTTTTTATTGCATCTATTTGATTCTTCACTCTTTTCTTCTTTATTAATCTTGCTAGCGGTCTATCAATTTTGTTGATCTTTTCAAAAAACCAGCTCCTGGATTCATTGATTTTTTGGAGGGTTTTTTGTGTCTCTATCTCTTTCAGTTCTGCTCTGATCTTAGTTATTTCTTGTCTTCTGCTAGCTTTTGCATGTGTTTGCTCTTGCTTCTCTAGTTCTTTTAATTGTGATGTTAGGGTGTCAATTTTAGATCTTTCCAGCTTTCTCTTGCGGGCATTTAGTGCTGTAAATTTCCCTCTACATACTGCTTTAAATGTGTCCCAGGGATTCTGGTACGTTGTATCTTTGTTCTCATTGGTTTCAAAGAACGTCTTTATTTCTGCCTTCATTTCCTTATGTACCCAGTAGTCATTCAGGAGCAGGTTGTTCAGTTTCCATGTAGTTGAGCAGTTTTGATTGAGTTTCTTAATCCTGAGTTCTAGTTTGATTGTACTGTGGCCTGAGAGACAGTTTGTTATAATTTCTGTTCTTTTACATTTGCTGAGGTGTGCTTTACTTCCAACTATGTGTCACTCTTGGAATAAGTGTGATGTGCTGTTGAGAAGAATGTATATTCTGTTGATTTGGGGTGGAGAGTTGTGTAGATGTCTGTTAGGTCTGCTCAGTGCAGAGTTGAGTTCAATTCCTGGATATCCTTGTTAACATTCTGTCTCATAGACCTGTCTAATGTTGACAGTGGAGTGTTAATGTCTCCCTTTGTTATTGTATGGGAGTCTACATCTCTTTGTAAATCTCTGAGGACTTGCTTTATGAATCTGGGTGCTCCTGTATTGGGTGCATATATATTTAGGATAGTTAGCTCTTCCTGATGAATTGATCCCTTTACCATTATGTAATGGCCTTCTTTGTCTCTTTTGATCTTTGATGGTTTAAAAATATAGAACGCTTCACGAATTTTTGTGTCATCCTTGCGCAGGGGCCATGCTAATCTTCTCTGTATCATTCCAATTTTAGTATATGTGCTGCCGAAGTGAGTACAGGACTTGGTAATTTCTACTTGTCGTTAAGCCCACGGGCATGCAGAGTGCAAAAAGGAAGGAGACTTGGCAACTTCCCCCTAGATTTTGGAGGATGCAAAACATTGCTGTAGGGGCAAAGCCTCTGCGGAGAAGCTGTACTAGTGCCGTGAGGAGGGGAATGTGGATGGGGAGCCCCCACATAAAGTCCACATCAGGGCACTGCCTATTGCAGCTGTGGGAATAGGGCTGCCACCTTCCAGAAACTGTAATGGTAGATCCACCACGAGCTTGCATTCTGAACCTGGAAAAGACACAGCTGCTCAACTCCAACTTGTAAAAGCAGTCACAGGGGCTGCTCCCAGCAGTGCCACAGGGGCAGAGTCATCCAAGGCCTTGGAAGTCCACCCTTTGTACCAGTGTGCTCTGGATGTGGTACATGGAGTAAAAGGAGATTATTTTGGAGCTCTGAGATATAATGACTACCTACTGTGTTTCAGACCTGCATGGAAACTGTAGCCTCTTTCTTTTTGTTGGCTTCTCCCTTTTGGAATTGGAATGTCTACCCAATGCCTATACCTCCATTGTATCTTGAAAGTAAATAATTTGTTTTAATTTTACAGGCTCATAAGTGGAAACAGATGAGTCTCAGATGAGAGTTAGAACTTTGTCCTTGATGTTGGAATGAGTTAAAGCTTTTTAAAGACTATTGGCACAGGATAATTATATTTTGCAATGTGAGAAAGACATAAGATTTTTAGGAGATAGAGGCAGAATTACATGGTTTACATATTTGTCTTCTTCAAATCTCATGTTGATTTCTGGTTTCTGGCCCAGCATATTTCAAAATGTTCAGTGTTGCACACTCCTTGCCTGAGGTGGGAAGGGATTTTTCTCAGATATTCACTGTGAGCACCTGGTAGAGCTCCTGGAAGTAACACCTACACATGTGTGAGGGCCTCCCCATGACTGGGTCCCCTGGAATTTTTAACTCTCAAAATTGTCTACACTGAGCCTCCAGCATTTCATCAGTTATAGTTTATATTTTCCTAACCTGGCACTGAATCTCACAGATGTTTCTGCTCTAGAAAGATGGGATTCTCTATATTTGCCTGTCTCTCCAATTTTGGGAGCAGGGGCTTGCCCTGTGATCTCACTTCAAAAAGAGAAGGAGTTGTTGATTTTTCAGCTCATTTAACTTTTTTTTCTAATTTTTAAACTTTTTTTATTTTTAGGGTACACTTCTAAGCTCCTTTCATGCTGGTCCAGAAACCAGAAGTCTCAAAAGTAAATGATTTAATACAACAAAAGACAGAATAAATCCATTAATTAATCAAATAATGCACTAATTTTAAGTTCATGAAGGTGAATTTGACTAAGAAATATACTTTTAACGCCAAGTGTGGTGGCTTATGCCTGTAATCCTAGCACTTTGGGAGGCTGAGGTGGCTGGATCACCTGAGGTCAAGTGTTTGAGACCAGCCTGGCCAACATGGTGAAACCTCATCTCTACAAAAAATACGGAAAAAAATTAGCCAGGCACGGTGGTGGGCACCTGTAATCCCAGCTACTTGGGATGCCAAGGCAGGAGAATTGCTTGAACCTAGGAGGCGGAGGTTGCAGTGAGCAAGATTGTGCCATTGTACTCCAGCTTGGGTAACAGAGTTATGTATACATAACACACACACACACACACACACACATATATGTGTATATTTGGCAATACAGATTCTTATCTTTGTAGTAACTTTCAGAGGCACATAAAAGTATATTTTAAAAGTATATATATATACTTCTAAAATTGTATCTAACCAATGTCTTTTCCAGGTGGGTACTTTTTCCCATTGAGTTGACTCATTTTATTTTCTGTCTGAATAATGCTTCTAAATCCTTCTGGGTTAGCCATTCCAATCGAAATCCTAAGGACACACAACACTCTTCACTAAAGTGCCTAGAGTATCTTCAGACACTAATTATGTCCAATGCATAACTTCCAATTTTATTCCTTATTAGTTTGTCCAAGTGAATCTCAGATTTTTAAGAATATATGGCATAGATTTTCAAATTGCTTATATTCCACATACCATCATGTTGATCAACCCATATCAAGTATAACCATGAACAAAAGAATGCCAGAGTTGAAGTAAATAACATTTAAATATGGGTGGAAACAGCCAATAGTCACTTCATTAATTTTCACTACAGCTAAGCTTTTTGGCTCATTGTTTTCTGTACAGATTAAATAGTATTGGATCATTTGTCAGAATCACTTCACAGTGAATGAAGAAAGTTTTTATCTCTTATTTTCAGTAAATTGTCATCGTGAATCTTGCCAGTCAAATTTCCTAAATCCTGGTTGTTGAAGTTATTTGGCTTTTTTATTTCCACCTAAAGTTTCAAATATATTATTCCTTTATTTATAATAGTGTTTTGGAGGCAGAAAGTAATAACATTTAGTTTTACCTTATTGTAGTAATTTCATTATCTCTATTTTTGTATTATTCTGACTTTTGTGTTTTGCTTTTCTGAAAACACAAAACTTTGTTCCAGCATCATTAGTATTTTGTGCACTTATTTCCATTTCAACAAGCATTTCTCCATGTAATGATATATTTTCAAGAAATTCTCAGTGATTCTGACTTATATCTGAGTTAATGAAACTAATAAAATTGAAAGTTATAGAAGTCAAAGTTACTGAGTGAGTTTTTCCTTTTTTACGTGCCTCTGAAAGTTACTACAAAGATAAGAATCTCTATTTCCTAACCCAGTGAAATTTTAACTTGTGTTCCTAGATTAATATTTTAATACTGCCTTACCAAATGCAGTCTGTTTTTCTGTGTTGCTTAGTGTCACCATTTAAATACGGATTATGGCATTAGAAATTAGATATGTTTGAGATCCCTGGTAATGTTCATTTGTAGGAAATACAGAAAACTAGAAGTTACCTTTCATCAGGAGGTTAGACTATTGTTCTGTTTTCTTTCTTTCCCCTCTAATAGAGTGTAACTCTAATAGTTAAGACATAGCAGGGGACAAACATTTCAGTCTTAAATTTCTAAACTTTATTATATTCATTACTCATGAGTTGAAAGCATTATTAAGCAGAGAATATATTATTCAAGTTAAAATCTTTTGTAAAATTAAATTTATATAATGTTATTAGTTTTTTATATATAAGTCCGATGTGATAATCATTTAAGTTTTGTATCCTTTCTTATTATTATAAAAAGTGGTCCTTATTGATCATTGGTGCCAGCCACATTTGGTGTTTAGAGATAAAATTTTGACTTTTTCTTAATTTTTGTGTGAATTCATATCATTCAAAGATTTAAAAGTAGCATGCTTAATTGATTTATGCTTCATTTCTTTTCAAAATGTGGTGTTTTCATTGTTTTGTTTAGATTTCTTTAGTGAAAAAGTAAATCAAATAATCTACAGATTTAAGTGATTTTTTTAAGAAAAGGTTTATGTTTATCCTTATTTAGGAAATAAGGTTTTTCTCCCTTTCCTTATGGGGTTAAAAACTTTCAAATTTACTTCATGTGGGTTTTTCCATGATTATATGGTAGAGATGGTCCAGAAACATCTTTGAAAGATGCACTTGGCTGCTAACTAGAGGGAACAGGTTCTCATAGGAAAAGTGAGGGCAGAAGGATAACAAGTGATCTCCTCAGGGAAGAAGTACCTACCCAGGAACACCCTTTCTTATCTTAGGTTTCTTTTCTGTATCATTCTTAATTGGTGGTAATATTCAATGTAGCAAAACTGCACTCTTCAAAGCTTATGAAAATGCTACTTCTTTATCCATCTTACTTGGCAAGTAAATTAGTAAGATCTCATATGGAGATTTATTTTCAAACTGTGTAACAAAAATCATTTTTTCCCCAAATATTTCCCAATGATACTGGGAAGGTATTTGTATAAACTTGTTTCATAGGTTTTATATGTTTACACAATTCTGCAGGTTTTCTCTTTTGTTCTCAAAATGGTGTGTTCAAATGAGTGACTACCTGGAAACATTTTTTAATTTAATGAAATCAGGCTCTTTTCCAAAATTGTAGGTTTTAAATCTAGATAATATCATGAAATTTCAAGGAAATTTAACTATGCCTCCAATAACTGTTTCTAATGTACTAAGACAAAACTTCCAAATGTAGTTTAATCTGGATAAGAAGTTTTCTTCTGAACAAGTTTTCTGAAGACATATTAAATATTTGGAATTTGTTTATTGATTTCTTCTGAACCTATATTATTTCTATTTACCCAATACTTAATTCAATGACTTATTGTTCCACTTACTGTGGCTGCATGAGACGTTATTACAAAACTTCATTGTAAAAAGCATCAATGGGTTTTGATCATGTCTTTTGTGGGCCAGGAAATCAGACAGGGCATAGAAAGTCAGGCTTATCTCTGCTTCATAATGTCTCTAGCCTCAGCTGGACGTCTCAAAGACTGTTAAAACTGTCTGAAGAGCTTTCTACTCACAAATCTGGTGGTTTATAGAACTGTCAACTGGGGCCTCTGTTAGGTTGGGCAAAAGATGGCTGTTTTATGTCTAAGCATTCTATCCATAGGCAAAGTGGAAATCAAATTGAAAGGGAAGACCAAAGGGAAAATTCTGTGTCACAGAATCCAAAAATGTATCAATGGATAACCTAGCTGAAAGAGAATCTGGGGAAGCAAGTATTATTTCACTGGGCAAACAGATACTCAAAAATGTGGTTTTATTATTAA
The DNA here is from genome assembly GCF_049350105.2 of Macaca mulatta. Lineage (NCBI taxonomy): Eukaryota > Metazoa > Chordata > Mammalia > Primates > Cercopithecidae > Macaca > Macaca mulatta. The sequence continues at coordinate 98,470,176 of NC_133411.1, forward strand.
GGCACATTAAAATGTATATTATGTAGGTAAGTATTCATACAAATCACGCTCAGTATTCTCTAAGCCTACCTTAAAATTCTTTTAAAGCTTTGAGCCTTGGTTTTCTATACAATTTTATCTGCTGCACAGCTTCTAAATCAATTCCTTGCTTTCTAGGGCTAGAGATAATTGTATTCTAGTCTGAACCATACTTGAAGTAAGTTGTTTATCATTCTGTCTGCATTTATGCCCTCCTTGTGATAAATTTAATTTCAAAGTAATGGTCCCAGTTTTCTTTGTTTTATGGCTGCCCCATCACCAAGAAGGAGACAAAAATGTAAAATATTTGATATCTGTGTTTCCTTAACTGCATTGCATAATCAAGCAAAATATTTTATTAGTTGATTAATAATGATATATTCAGATATTACCTATAGAATTAGTCACATATTGAAAATAGAAAGTTTTTATAAGTATCCAGTCAGTTCATATCTTATTAACTTCTTAAAAAATAAACATGCTAACTTTTCTCTTATAAATATATATTAAATTAGCAGTTCACAGTAACTAAAAGCACTAAAAGCCCACTAACTGAATGGGAAAGTGAGCTGATGGATATCATAACTAGTTCTGGTTTAAAAACTCACTCCCTGCCAAATATTTTTGCCTTGATTTTTAATTTGAGTGTTGTTTTCAATTTTCTTAGAGAAAAATATTTAATAGTATATTGGTTTGAAAATACCCTAATACCAAATACAGAAATTATTGCAATGGATAGAAGGCTAATAAGGGTTAATTGCAGTCTTTTTAAAATTTACTGACTCAGATTAGTAAACCAATCTTCACTTTGTCAAGGTATGTGCATTTTAATACCAAAGTATCTATTATCAATATAATATACGTTGTTAATTGTCTTCTAAAGATTTTAAATCGATTTCTTTTCTTTCTTTCTTTCTTTTTTTTTTTTTTTTGAGACGGAGTCTTGCTCTGTCGCCGGGGTTGGAGTGCAGTGGCCAGATCTCAGCTCACTGCAAGCTCCGCCTCCCGCCTGCCTCAGCCTCCCGAGTAGCTGGGACTACAGGCGCCCGCCACCTCGCCTGGCTAGTTTTTTTTTTTTTTTTTTTTTTTTTTTTAGTAGAGACGGGGTTTCACCGTATTAGCCAGGATGGTCTTGATCTCCTGACCTCGTGATCCGCCCGTCTCGGCCTCCCAGAGTGCTGGGATTACAGGCTTGAGCCACCACGCCCGGCCGATTTCTTTTCTTTTTTAATGAACACGGTTACGTATAATGAACAAGATGGCTGACTGAAGTTGTGTTCTGCAGCCCAACCAAAATTAAATGACAGATATCATATCTGTAAATTTAAGGATTCATTACTTTAAAAAAATCTCAAAAACTTACCAACTTACTGCAATTTGCTAGGTGCTGGGCTAGACTCTTGAGAGAGGAAGACAAATTAGTTCCGGTTTTCAAACTTAGTGGAAGACTCAGAAGAACACAGAGAATTATGCTGCATATAATAAGTGCTATTTAGATAAGCACCGTTTGTTATGGAAACCTTGCTATTTTGTAGATTGAATACACTGGAACAAGTTGAACAATTCAAATTTTGACTGTTACAAAATAAACAACAGGAGCCAAATCTTTGTGCATGTAAATTAAATAGCATTATTTTAAGTGTAATTTTATTTCTCAATTTTAAGAGAGTATTTTTGCATATCAAAGCTAGCATGAATCTTGGTAGGGCTTAGTGCAGGAAAGAGAAATAAGAGTTTAGTCAAAGTGGATGACTAGATTGAAAAAGAGTGGGAAGCTAGAAGAGGAAATGGGCCAATTACAAAAGTCTAGAATATGAATGTGGCTTCTATGCTCAACCATAGAGTATAAGGAGAGAAAACAAACTTCAACAGCCATTTTCCCCACCATTCCATAAGCTTCGTAACTTTAAAGCTAAAACTAACCTTAGAATTATGACTCATTATTTCAAATCAGCAGCTTCGTTTGTCATCTAATCTTAAATTTCCAAATCACATCACAGAATGCCTTAGAAGCTTTCCTCTGCTTTTGTTACACAAGTATTTTGTCCTTACATTGGAAACAAACTGTAATGTATATTGAAAATTCTTATTACATCCACTGAGAATCCATAAGAAATTTAGAAATTCCGTACCATACAGAGTGCTCATGGAATTAGGATTCCAGGAATTTTCTTTAATTGCACGCAACACAAGTCAAACTTTTCCACTGTTTTAGTTTTAGTTTTGTTTTGTTTTATCTATGGTCTTGGAGTCACTCAACTTGTCGGAACGTTTCTGCTTTTTTTCTGCCCTTCACCTCTTTGCCCTCAATCTCCATAACCCCTTTGGTCATTTTTCAAAGGGCTCACCTTTATGAAAACCCTAATATTCATTATCAATTATCTAGATAGCTTCATTTTTACTCTGCAGGAATTCAGTGACTAGGGTGGGGATTAGGGTGTGAAAAAAAGTTGGATGTTGCAGGTTGGGCATACTCAAAACGATCACAATTCCTCTGTGATTAACTCCCTTGTCTGTTTTTGTCTATGACCATTATCTTCCTCTGATATTTTCTTTTTCCATATACTTTTTTGCCACATCTTCAAGTTGAGGATCAAGAACATGTACTCTGGGGTTGAGCAACTTTCTCAAACTGTTCCTACCCTTAGAAGTTTGGGCAGTGGCCAGGCATGATGGCCCATGCCTGTAACCCCAACATTTGGGGAAGCCAAGGAGGGAGGATCGCTTAAGCCCAGGAGTTCAATACCAGCCTAGGCAACAATAGGGATACCCTGTCTCTCCAAAAATTAAAAAAAAAAAATAGCCAAGCATGGTGGTATACACCTGAGTTCTCAGGTAGGGTTAAGGAAGACTGTGGTGGGCCCAGCTAAGCTTGAGCCAGGGAGATCAAGGCTGCAGTGAGCATGTTCATGTCAGTGCACTCCAGCCTGAGTGACAGAGTGAGACCCTGTTTCAGAAAAAAAAAGAAAAAAAAAAAAGTTTGGGTGATCAAACTTTAAGTCCAGACAATTTTAGTTCAGTCTTATAGTTCATTTGGCTACTCGGCGCTTTCAAAAACTCAGTAGACTTCTTGTTTAATAAATATTGAACCTTGAGGAATGTTTTCTCTAAGTCAATTTTATTATGAGTTTCCTTAATTTTTTGAAAGTTTTAGTAATAGACATAAAAGCCATATCTTTATTTTTCTCTTCATTAGAAAGCAGAGTTTTAATTACCTTTGTCACTTAAAATACTTTCTCAATCATATTTCCTAGTATTTGTGATCTCAGAGTAGTTGATTCGCCCCACTTTGCAAATTCTGAAATTTCTTGAATCTCTCCGTTTTCTTTAATTTGAGTCTGCAAATTTGCCAATTCTTATCTGAGGTTACCAGGTTTTTAGTAACATTCTGTCAAAAGCAGGTAACAGCAATCAACTCAGAAGACTAACGTTCAGTTTTTCAAACTCTTCCTAATACCGCAGATTTATAAGATTAATGATCTATTTTCAAAACCATGCTTCCTTACTGCAAGCAATAGACAGATTACCATCTTTCAAGATTACAATAATTAATGGCTTCCTCAGCATATCAATAAAGCAAGAATACATACTTTATGTTTTGTGTTTCAGAATCTCCCAACTTCTGGGATAATTATTTTTGTAATAGAAGAAGCTGAAATATGTCATTATAACAAACCACCCTAAAATATTAGTGGTGTAAGAGAACAAAAATCCATCTTTGTTTCTGCAGAGTCCACTGCAGGAAAGACAGAACTGAAGGATCTCACTCAGCCATTAAATGCTTCTACTCTTAGCTGAAGCACACAACTTCCTCTCACAGCCCATTGGCCAGAATAGATCACGTGTCACAGATCAGACTGTCTGTAAGGCACAAGAAAGTATAGTTCTCTGTTGTACCCACAAGGGAGAAGAATCAGATGTGAATGAGCACTAGAAATTTCTCCTATACTCCCAAGTCCTACCTCTACAGATTTCTGCCTCTTAACCTAGAAAGTGAAATCATGGGAAAGCTGCGGCAGAGGTCACACTGTAAGTATATTCTTCTCATATGAATTAAATTAAAATCAAATACAGTCAATTATATCTATGCCTCTTGATCTATAGAGATTCAAGTTATTTCTTTATAATTTAGATGTTAGTTGCTATCAGTCAGCCTATTAAGTCTTGATAGTCCTGAAACTTTGTGCCTAAGGTTCCGAACTCCTGCAGTAGAACTTCTTTAGAATTTCTTTCTTTTTAAATTTTTTTTATTTTTTTGAGTTGAAGTCTCACTTTGTCGCCCAGCCTGAAGTGCGGTGGTGCAATCTTGGCTCACTACAACCTCTGCCTCCCAGGTTCAAGCGATTCTCCTGTCTCAGCCTCCCGAATAGCAGGAATTACAGGCATGCACCACCATGCCCAGCTATTTTGTATATTTTTAGTAGAATCAGGGTTTCACCATACTATTCAGGCTGGTCTCAAACTCCTGACCTCAGGTGATCTACTCACCTTGACCTCCCAAAGTGTTGGGATTACAGGAGTGAGCCACTGCACCTGGCCTAGAATTTCTTTATGAATTTATTTTTTGTTTTATTTTTCTATCCTTCTTGTGCACTCTTCTTGAACATTATGTGGGGGACACAATGGAATTATATATTGCAACAGTACAAACCTCTACTCAATTTTAATATTCGTTATCTCTATTAAAAATGGTCTCTTTTAATAAGTTCTTTGGTTTGCTCATTTTTCTGCTCTCTCCTCCTCCTACCATCATTCTACTACCATCTTTCGCATTGCTGCCCTTTTCTCTCAGGAGCAAGAACATTCTCCCTCTGCCTTTTATTTTCTTGTACAATACAATTAGCCTCTGCAGTACCTAACTCCAAATTTAGGACCATGTTATTCCTCATTCTCTGATAGTATGAGTAGAGTTCTACTGTTTGATTTATACCAGAATAAAGAAACATTTCTTGTGGAGTTGACATTTAGCCCTCACCAACTTGATTACTGTTTTCCACTTAGGTACTAAGGAAGACATCACGTAGACTTGGCTTCTAGAAGTAACAAAGCCTGTTTCAATAAAAAGATTAGATAGAAAGCTTATAGGAGGAGGAATTGAATTTCACTGATATACTTAAAAAATTCTGTTCTTAAGACAATTTAAATATTTTATCAATAAACAGAGTTTTATTAATAAATACCCAAGAATTATAAGTAAATTATAAATTATGATATATTCTGAAATCATGGAATAGAATGAGTCTTCAGGGTTTATACACACCCAGCTTGTTATATGAGAACAGTTAAAATTAAGACATTTACCTCAAAGGCAAAATCAATTTCCTAATTATAAAGAAAGAAATGTTTAACAGAGAATAATTTTACAATTTTCAATATGTATTATTTTTAAAAGGAAGACCACCTTACTTTCATGATCATTCTATATTTGATCAAATTGTGACAAATTTTAAAGTATATTTAAAATTCTAAAGGAAATATATTTCTTTCATGAGACTTCTTCAGGAAAAAATTTAGATTGCATGCTTATATATAAATGGAAGCAAAAATCTTAATAAAAATGCATTTCCAAGTTCATTTCTAATCAACCTTTATCACCTATTATTCACCCTATTAAAAATGGAAAAGGCAAGCTGACAGCATGTCAAGATGAATCCCTCAAAAAGATAACATGTCAATGTTGAAATAAAAAAAAATCATGGAAATGCTAAATTACAAAAAGTGCATCTTTATTCTTTACACAGAGATTTTAGGCAATGAAAGACAAGGAGAAATTTTCTGAAATTTGAACAGCAATCTAGTGATGAGTTATGAGTACCATTTTCCCTTTCCCCAACAATCTGACTGGTAGATTTGGATGAACTTACATAGACAGGTTAAGCGAGGAGGCTATAAACACTTTGAAAACTGTATAATAAATACAAAATAATTACATAACATTTAACTTCTCTGTAGCTATATGGATTCTTTTTGTTTTTTTCTCATCTTTCAAAAATATAGCTTCTTGTTTTCATTATGTCATTCCACATTTTAATACCACAGAATGTCTCTTTTGTTTAAATACATATTGCTTGTAAGTGCTTAACGAATATCGTAAACAGCAATTTATGACATGATTATGGGCAGATGTAGATAAGGCTTAGGGAGTTTAGGGCAGTGGATTAAAAATAAAAAGCAGAAATTCATAGAAAAATACTCCATTAAAGATATTGTTAGTGTCCAAAGGAGGATAAGACTGACAAACAGATAATATATACTATGAGGTAAAATGTTAAATTTAATAAAGTTGTTTCCTAATTGTCCTTTCTCTAAGATGCCTCCTGAGTCTTTATTGCCTGGAGTGTCTGACCATCAGCAAAGTGACCTGCAATAACTCCTACTGTCTAAAGATCATGCAATGGATGTGAAATTAATTTATATATACAGTACTTCAGTTAGGTGATTAAATTTGACCAAGAGTCAGTATTATAGTCTATGTCATGTTAGGAAATGTAATGTAGAAATGATACTCATCTTGGCCCAAAATGCTAATCTATAATTAATTTCAACTTATATTTCCCGTAACTTTGTTAAAAGAAATAATTATATTCTTACAGGTTTTTAAATATTTTAGTATACCCAAAGCAGGTCACCATTAATCAAGAAACCTTAAAAAGCATGTGTGTATTGAGATTAATAAACATACCCTAAAATATTTAAATATTTGGATTTACAAATGAATCTAGATCATTTTTAAATAAGAGGCTTATATTTTTAAAAAATGTATTCAAAATCAAATGCTTAAACTTTTTAAATGTTTTATAGGAAAACTATATAAGTTATGCAGATTCTTTAAAAGTCTTCAAATTGTAGGAATAATATTTCAGAAATAAAGATGGGAATGAGTGATCTAGAATGCATAGATTAAATAATAATTTTTCCCTCAACTCTCTTGTGACTCTCACTGACCAATTTTTGATTATGCAACCAAATAAAATCTTGTCAGTTATCACCCTTTCAAGTGGATTATAATAACATGTAGAATATATGGTGAGACGCCAACTTCTTATCACATTTCACCTAAGAAATCATTGTAAACACTGTACTGCCACTTTGCCCTTTCTGCAACCATGATTGGCATTAATTCCTTTGGATGAGTCTGGACTTAGCTTCTTCTGACAGTATTATCCTTGTTTCACTTCCCGAATCAGGTTTGCTCCATACCAAAAATTGCTTCCTGGCCAGGCATGCTCTTAGCAGATTGACCTAGCAGAGAAGCTTCTGGACTTCTGTCAAATAGGCAAAATGGTGATGTGCATGAAGCCACTCAATTCCAAATGATGTTGTGTAAAAAAATAAAATTCAGTGCTGTTTGTTTAAAAGGTCAGTTCGTAATTAGTTTACAGGTAATTGGAGCTTTAGAATGAATTTAATTTTCATAGCTTCAATAAAAAATTTTCATAAAGGTTTATCTTCAGATTAGTTTAATTATTGCTATAAATTTGTATACATTTTAAAAATTTAAATTAAATTTAAATAATAGCCAGTTTAAAGAGTTTTGAGCATTTACAAAATGTGTTTTTTCATATTCATATATATATATAAAATTATATGCTTCTAGACTTGCTCAGATTTTGAATACTCAGCAATAACAAAAATTATTTAAATTTTTTAAAAGATTCATTTGATTCATGTTTAAAATAGACACACATAATATCCCTAAAATAAAGGAACTGGGAAATTAAATTGTCTATATATAACTATAGTTTTGTTTTATGAAATCAACTCTAAGGAATGTCGTATCTTTAGTTATGGATCAAAGGAAAAGAAAAGGCCATTGTATTTAAAAATCTTGGGCTTTTTTGTTTTGAATTTTGAGGCAAACTTGATGGAAAAAGAGCAAGACTGTTGTAGCAGGAAACAATGCTTATGTCTTGTGGGCAAAGTTTTACAGTGGTCATGGCTAGCTGGGTGTAGTGTTGTCATTGATTTTTTCTAAAATGGTGAAGATCCTCATTTAACAAATTCAAAGCAAATCTTTTTAATAGAATGAATCATAATTGTGACTAAATATTCATAAATTCAGAATACAGAGAACAAATATCTCTCTTGGATAATTTTGGTGCACTTAATAAACTTTAAATTTAATTTCAAGGCTTTGGTTTCTTGAATTCTGAAATTCTGACCCAAATAAAACCATTATCTATTTGAAAATCATATTAAAACTATGTGTCTGGATATATATGTATGCATGCAGAAATGCCCACAGAAACACATGTGAATGAATGAATGAACAGATAAATGAACAAAAGCTTTCTTTGTATAATATTGATGTCAAATAGGTATATAATTTTTTGAAAAATCTAGTCATATGTCATTGTATGGGGTCTCAAATGCCTTATTCTATTGAAAATATTTAAATCTCTTTAAACACATTAGGATTTTCTAATTTGAAGGAAAAATGACACAGAATTCTATGACAAATTCTTTAGAAAACTATTTCCAATCTCTTGGGGTGGGGTACTTTTCTCGGTGGCTGGAATAAAATCTACATCTAATTATTTTCTGGGACTTTACTTTGCTTGAGGATTTTTGCAAAATAATGCCAGGCCTCTAGCAAGGCATTAAATGTTGGTTCAATTCAGACCTCATATGCCATTGTTTTGTAGTTGTTCCAGGTACAAGTTAAAACAACTTACCAAACAAAACCAAACAAAACAAAAACCTTGGCAGTATCTGTTTTGTTGTGAACCTCATTCAACCTGAAATTTAATTAGGTTACCATGAGGGTTTGTAATGTGGATTAATAGTTTTATTGTATGCCTGTGATTAGTTTCTGTTTGTTCTAATTTCTTTTTAGCCCCTTCCTGACCTTGAGGTGAAAAAACACAGAAGATGTATTCCTTCAATTTAATGCCAGTTTGAGGTGTTTCTCCTGCATCATCAGATCAATGAAAAGTAAATAGCCTACACTTCTTGTTTCACAGTGCAGTATTGATCTTTCTTCAGCTTTTGCTTCCCCTTTTCCCTGCGTCTTGTGTCTTTCAACCCCTGGGACTGAAGTGATTGCCATAGATTGGACAAGCTAACAAGCGCATGATAAGGAACCGGTGTTTTGTGGTATACTCACATGCACATGCTTGGTATATAAAGCCTGCTTCTGCATTGAAAGAGAGGTGCCATTTTGCGTGCATGGCACAAGCCACTAGAAGAAAGAACCAAAAGAAAAAAAAAAGCAAAAAAAAAAAACAGGACGGATGATTTTATTTGCTATCCCAAATCTTTGCAGATAGTGCTAAATTAGGTGATGAAACTCCTTTGAAAAGTAAAAGACAAGTAGCCTGCGGGAAAATGCCATATGCTTTTAGCTTTGGCAAATGACTGGATGTTGGCAGCCTGTGGGTAAGTGTCTACTATCCTTCAGCATCTATGCTTTCAAAGGAATATTTGTTATTATGATTTTTGTGGGATTTTTTGTTTAATTTTTTACTTAAGGCTAATTTTTAAATTGTTAATCTTAGCATTTGCAAAATAGTTATAATTTGGATTCCGAATCCAACACTTAGAAATATGTATTTAAGCCACATGTCTTCACAAGAAGCATTAGGAGATATATTTGCTTCTTTAACAATCTGACTGATTTATGGCTTTTCTCTGAGGTGAAAAGAAATGTTTTTGTAAAGATGTGAATGGATCTAAGGTGTCAAGTAATAGAAGGCAATAGGATAACTTTGTACAGCTTAGAAATACTTTGTTTTCTCCCTGCCTGTCTTTAACGCGTTCATTGTAAAAATGAAAACCCTCCAAGTTTTATTTTTGGGCCCTTCTGTATCCACAGATTTGTCTGGCATTGAAAATGGATAAATGAGTAATTGATATTCTGTCACATGCTATTGTCTCTTTACCGATAGATATTTTATGCTGGGCAGCTTGCAAGTTTTCTGACCTCACTTTAGGATGGTAGGGATCCAGTTTCTTGACTCTGACGTGCTTATAAGTTATTGGTGCCATTGGCTCCCAGCTCTGTAAACTAATATATTTATAAATAAGTTATCCTTTCTTTACTTTTTACGTTCTCATTCTGGAATTTAGTTTGAGATTCTACAGTCAGGCTATCATCTGAGAGTCCATGGTTGAAAGGAGGTTCACATGACAGAGGAAATAAACAAAGCTTGTGTTTCTCATGGAGAAATGTTGTGACCTTGATAAATGTTAACATAGCATGCAGATCTGTAGAGGATTTTTAACTTATTAGTAATTTTAAGGAAAAATATTCCCTATGTACAGGTTTCTGATTCTGATATGTAAATCACTGTGCTGTCATATAGAAACATTCTATGAACACCATGGATACTGCTGCAATGCGGCTTTTAGCACGTTGTTGTCTGTATGATGCTTTTATATCATGCGCCTTTTGTTGTCTGAGCAGAATACAGAATACATGGAACAAATTAAGCAAAATGTTGGAGCTTCTGTATCTTACTCAGGTTTTACGACTTGTATACTTGGACTTGGGTGATTGTTCTAACCCAAGTTATTATGTGATCCTTAGGGTAACTCTACTGCTGATTTGAAAGCTATTAATTTTCTATTACAGTGTGCTAAAGATGTTCTATAGTGTGGCACTCACCTGCATTATTGAGTCAATGACCAATTGCAGAGTTGCTCTGTGGTGGTTGGAGCTTAACTCAACCCTCTGGGATCTCATTTATTATTTGCAGATATTGATTTTGGAAAAAAGAAAAGCTAAGATGTGTGAATATAATACTAACTTAGACCTGGCCTAGAGCTATTAACTCCTAATGGTCTGAATATTGTATGTGTTAACATGTTATGTATTTTGTGATTTTAATAATAAATTATACTGTGTTCACAATAAATATTTATCAGTATCTGTACAGCATGTCTAAACATTGAGTACCCGAATGATCTTGCTGTATGTTATTAGAATCTGAACTTAGCTTTAGTCATATTTGTAATTTTCTGATGTCTTAAAAATGGAAATAAGAGAAGAACATTTACTTGTACCCTTAAAAATATCCTAAGCACGTACCCAAGTGTGTATGGTATATAATATGCAATGTGTGTGTTTGTGCGCAGAGGGAATCTTAGTGATTTTTAATTTATTTTTCTTGAACATTGTCCATAGGCAGTTTCTTGAAGCAGCCTTAGGACTGTTAAAAAATAAAAGAACATAAAAATGTATGGGGAAGCTCTTCACCTGGAGGAATCTAAAATTCAAAATGAAGTCCAGGCTTATGTGGCATTCTAGGGTGCATGATCTCTTGACTGAGAGGACCCTGAGAACCCATTATTGACATTGGTGTTCCCATAAGACTGACAGGGTTACAAAGACACACTCTCTGTGGGCTCCCCAGCAATCACCTTTCCATGCCCTCATGTTTATCGCTAAGGCTTAATTGCACACAATTTCTCAAAACCTCATTCTTTTTTTTCCTTCAGATGCCTCCATTATTTTCAGAGAAATAGCATTTCTACACAGCCAAAGTAATTGGAAATATTTAGAAAATTATTTTGCTTTGTTTATTTAAGGTAAAGGCCAGTTTTTAAAATGGATTTTTATTTTTTATTTCCTATTTTTTATTTATTTTTTTATTTAATAACATGTAAAAGAGCAAAATCTATTTCTAATTTGAAATTAATTAACTTAAATAATGAAAGGGGATTATATTGCCAACAGTCATATCACATGAAAACCATTGGCAACCCAATACGAAATATTTGTCAAAAAAATTCTTGTTACCCTAATTTGTTCAAGGACTATTGTATGGAATGAAAAGGATATATGACATTTGTTTTTCTCCCTCTTTAGCATCATATTTTAGTTTGAAATTCACCAGTTCTAATTATCTCCTATTTGCAACTGCTCCAGAGGAACCCTTACATAAGTGCCCTTAGTAAATTCCTTTATTCAGTCATGTTTTTCACTAAATAGAAATATATTGTCTATTATGTGTTAAGTGTACTAGATGCTAAAAATATTTTTAAAAAGATTCATAATAGAAATATAAAAAAGAGGAAAAGAAGGAGACCAAGTCTTTGATTTTATAAAAGCTTAATTATAGTAGGAATTGAACACAAAGTCAGTATAAAGCAAATTTATTTTATGTTAGAAGTAAAAATAATTTACCATATTATGAGGATACACTAAAATATGAAATTCAAAGAAACTAATTTTCAGTATAATTTTAATGTTTAAAAAGTACCTTTTGATTTGTAATATGTATAACCATGTCCAGCAGAATTTCTCAATTTATATGATTACTTATTCAACCAACATTTACTTAGTATCAATTTTATGATAGGAGCTAGAAAGATAGAGAAAACAAGGTGAATTTCTAGCTCTTGCACGCTAACAGATTACAGAAGAAGACATACAAAGTCTAAAAGTGCACTCAGTCCTTAAAATGTCTCTTCACTGTAGACTTTTTAGTCAACCATCAAAGGGAAAGTTTTACTTGCTATATCTATATCTATCATGTTCACAATCAAATAATGAGAACTGATATTCAGTTCAATATTAAATAGTGAGAATAATGTGATAATTTTGATTTATTTTATTTTTGGTATCACCTATGTAAAATGTTGTACATAAGACATTTTACATGTTATAGGTATTTTTACATGTTACAGGTAGGTTCACATAGGTATCACCTAGATAAAATGTTGCAGATATGATCTAGAGGCTTCTACTAGTTTTAATAATGATAAATATTGAATAGGTTAAGGCTAGTTCAGAGAGCAACCGGAGACACTAACAAATTAGTGACACTGCATTTGCCTTACATCACCAAATACCTACAAGTGAAATTAGATACCAATTCTGAAACGTGCCTACAATAGGCATAGCTGCTTAACTGCCAAGATAGATACTGATGAGACATCTGTTGGGGAAGTTTTAAGTAGGATAGGCACCCAAAAATCAAAGCTTAAAAACTCAAGATTAAATGTTTCTGACTTATGAAATCACAAAAGTACATTTTCAATGATATATTTGTGATTTGGCACCATGAATGTTTTCTTTAAATGCTTAACATTTTAAAGTAAATGACTTTCTGAGTAGTTTTTCTTTAATCTGAAAGTATAAATGAACATGAGTCAGTATTTTTTTTTTTTTTTTTTTTTTTTTTTGAGACAGGGTCTCGCTCTGTCACCCAGTATGGAGTGCAGTGGTGGGATCTTGGCTCACTGCAACCTCCGCCTCGCCAGGTTCAAGCAATTCTCCCTCCCTCAGCCTCGTGAGCAGCTGGGATTACAGGTGCTCGTCACCATACCCAGCTAACTTTTTTTTTTTTTTTTTTTTTTTTGTATTTTTAGAAGAGATGGCATTTCGTCATGTTGGTCAGGCTGGTCTTGAATGCCTGACCTCAGGTGATCCACCCATCTTGGCCTCCCAAAGTGCTGGGATTACAGGGTTGAGCCCTCGGGTCATGACAAGTCAGTATTTTTTTTTTTTTTTTTTTTTTTTTGAGACGGAGTCTCGCTCTGTCACCCAGGCTGGAGTGCGGTGGCCGGATCTCTGCTCACTGCAAGCTCCGCCTCCCGGGTTTACGCCATTCTCCTGTCTCAGCCTCCCGAGTAGCTGGGACTACAGGCGCCCGCCACCTCGCCCGGCTAGTTTTTTGTACTTTTTAGTAGAGACGGGGTTTCACCATGTTAGCCAGGATGGTCTGGATCTCCTGACCTCGTGATCCGCCCGTCTCGGCCTCCCAAAGTGCTGGGATTACAGGTTTGAGCCACCGCGCCCGGCCGACAAGTCAGTATTTTTGATGAGTACTCTCTCCTATTTATTTATTTGTCAACAAATGGCAGTGATAATCAGCTGACAACAGGCAGTCAACATTATAAATGGTTCACATAATTAACTGTAGATAGAAATCCAGGGAAAATATGGATGCCACTCCTTTCAATAAAATGGAGGCAAAACAACCCCATTACTGATTCTAATTTACTGCTGTTCCTTAACGTCCTCATAATTGAGGGTGAGGCTGTCAAGTTAGTCTTGCTCTTTTTTTTTTTTTTTTCCCGCCTATGTGATTGTTATTGCTGTACATTACAGGCCAGAAATACACCAGAGAAAATAATTTTAGATATATTATCATATACATTAACTTAGAAGATATATATTTTTTTTCTGGCGCAATACTCTGTTCATAGGAACATCAACTTCAAGTGTGATCTGTTCCTTTTTAGTGGCCTGTGAAATAGTACCATAAATTCATCCCCAATATGAAAAGCATCAGCAGTGAAATTTGAGGCAGCCTGTCAAGCAAAAAGTAAGGCATTAGTTAAGAGGGGCCGTTTTTACAAAAGGTCATTGTTAGGTTCATATGGGTAGGCAATGAGTACACAGTTTCTTTATCACTGTCCATTCATTCAGTGGAACAATTTTATTTCTAAATTTAAGAGATCAGAGATGCTATTGACCCTTGGTCAGAAAAGATGCTGATGCTAACGATGGCTCTTCTTATTGCCTTACTGTAATTTACCTACTCATATGTCTAGGCACCTTCAGCATCAGTCACATCTGAAATATATTTGGCTCAGGCTTTTAGCCCCTTTTGGCTTCACTTGGCTTTTTGCCCAGACTTAATATTTTATGATAAAATTATTCAAATTCTCTCCATGATTGCAATATAATTTCCCCCCATTGACTTCCAACTATATCAATCTATAGTCTTTCTCCTTGTAGTCTCAGAAAATCAAAATAGTATGAGGACTCAAACTATCGTAAATCTATAATTTCTGGTTGAACTTTCAGTGATGCTTGGCCATGCTTTTATTAAACTTTTTACGACTCTTTCATATTCCCTAGTGACTATGTGAAACATTGTCTACACTTACCAAATTTAAAATCCCACCTCCTCATGTTCTGTGGTAGACTTCTAGTGCCAGTTACCATTTGGTTCTCCTTTCCCCCATAAGGATGATTTTACTCCTGATGTCCTTAGTGTTATAAAGGACCAGAAGGTTCTGAGTAGAAATGATTTCTGAATGACTCTCAGTGGAAGACATCTTCTATTTTTCTTCCCTGCCTTTTGAACCAGAGACCTTATGATTGAAATTATGAAGCTACAAGGTGGTGGGGGCGTCTGTCAACTCGAATAGTCATGGAGGTGTGGAGGCAGTTGCCATGGAGAGTCAGCAGGTCAAATTTTCATGAACAATAGTTTCAAGCCAATTGAGATGTTGGGGATGTTTATTTTCCAGATTATCCAAAGATGTCCTGACATCTTTACATTTAGGAGATGAGTTTGTTTTCCCTGATACTGAGAGCTTTGAGAAAATCCAACACATTGTGTTCCTACCATAAGATAATGGTATTTATACATTTTAAAATAAAAATATTTCTGGCCAGGCGCAGTGGTTCATGCATGTAATACCAGCACTTTGGGAGGCCGAGGCTAGTGGACCATCTGAGGTCAGGAATTTGAGTCCAGCCTGGTCAACATGGTGAAACCCCATCTCTACTAAAAATACAAAAATTAGCCAGGTGTGGTGGCGGGCACCTGTACTCCCAGCTACTTTCTCTTTGTTTTTATCAATGTCAGAGGAAGAATTGTGTAGTACCAGTCTTTTCACTACAATTATTATACTGTATAATGATCCTCAGCTTCTTCTGAGATAATATTTTATTAAATATCTTCAATTGAAGTATTTTTATAAAATTTCATATTTTCTTCATCTCAATAAAACAGTACATTATAATTTATATATAAAGTATATATAAATATATGAAACTCATTTATTTATATATAAAATGCATATTAAATATATAAAATTTATATAAGATAAATTTTAAAATTTATATATGTAACTTTATATATATATATAAAATCAATAAACCATCTTGAACTCACACAGCTGATATATACTGCAGTCAGAATTTGAGATCAAGTGTGTCTGAGCACAGACCCATAACTTTGCCCTCCTTGCTACACCACCTTCTTTTGAACCTCTTTACTACTTTGCCTTATATATCTTCTTATTCTAATAATCATTTTATCTCTATGAATACAATTTGTTACCATTGATTACATGCTACTTATGTGACTTAGGCAAGTTAACTTATTCTCTAGGAACCTCAGTTTCCTCAGTTATACAATGAGCCTAATACTGTCTGCTTCACAGCTGTTTATAAGAACTAAGTAAAATAACGCAAACATACATACCTAGTTTAGTTCCTGATGCATATTGGCAATTGAGAAATGTTAACTGATGTTTTCCTTTATACTTCGCTTCAATCATTATTCTCAGATTGACCTTTCTCAATCTCTTTGGTTATAAAATTGATAGTAGTCTCCACCTTATCTCTGGTTTTGTTTTCTGCGTTTCAATTAGCCACAGTCAACTGTGGTCTGAAATAAAGTAAGTACACGACAATAAGATATTTTGAGATGGGTATAAAGAGAGGAAAAAAGAGAAAGGCCATATTCACATGATTTTGTTTCATTATATTGTTATTGTTCTGCTTTATTATTAGTTGTTAATCTCTTGCTATGCCTAATGTATGTATTAAACCTTGTAAGAGTTATTTACATATAGAAAAAACATAGTGTATATAGTGTTTGGTACATCCATGATTTCAGGTGTCCAATGTGGGTCATGGATAAGTGGGGACAACTGTATTACTGATTTTTAGTCCTGTCTCAAATTCTGTTTCTTCTAAACCATTTGTTGACCTTTATTTGAATACTGATATTATTTTGCTTAATATATGTGTTTTAATTTTCTGTTACATACATGTGCCTTATTTCCAAGGAATTTCTGAATTCCTTAAAGACAGGACCTAGCACATCTGCATTTCTTCATTCATCGTAAGTCTATCTGATGCTGCTGATGATTTTTACAAATGAGTAGATTCTGTTTGAATCCTCTAGTGGAAATATATCATTTATGTTACATCATATTTATCAAACACTTACTCTTGGAATCCTAAATATGCTAACATGACACATCATTAATGTCAAGTCACTACTGTTCCTTGCTGCATTATTGTGGCAGTTTCCTAATGCAGCTCAAAGTACATCAGTGAATTTAGGAAACAGGTTCTGTCAGGTATATAGGGAAGTAGCTCTTGACCTTTAATATTTCTCTGTTCTCTACTTTAAAAATCATATTTATTTAACATTTTTTGTTCTGATTTTTGTCTATTGAAAGATATATTATTACCTACCAATGGTTAAATGAGAAGACACAGTTTACCTATAATTATTTCTTTCAATACTTCTGCTCAAATAGTAGGAGGCCATTGAAATATTTTGAAAATCTATGGTGGAGTTATAGCTGATGTGAATAATGACATCCAATGAGCTATGAGTTTGAGAGAATAGGAGACTAATCACATGCATTTATTCATTTACCACTGTTCTTTACTGGGTATTTATTAGTAGATTCTCAAAATAGGATTTTGTGTAATACATTTGTTAGCAAAATATTTTGATTCAGGGATCATCCTTCAACATTGCATATGGTACTGCTACTATATTTCTAAGTTCAGTGACTTACCTTACTTACCATAGCCTAGTATTTGAAGCCTTTAACTCTTATATTCAAAGTATAATGTTTCTGAACATTTTCAACATTTTAAATGCAAAGTGTTTCTGTAGCAAGTCATGATACAGTGTCTCAGGAGACGAATGAAGCTGCCACATTTTTCTTTTAAGCTGAATTAATGCTTGTGAAGACTGACATCCATGAAGACTAAAGTGCTTCAGTTACAGAAAGTAACTACAACTCAGAAGGGGCAGTCAGAGCCTTTGGTATTTTACTACACTAACACCTAACGAAAGATTTATCAATGTTCTTGTCCCTTTTGATTTTTTCAATCTCTTTGCTAAGATGCTTATCAATAGCACTATGATTTAGTTGTTTTATATTGAAAATTTGTTGGCACACCAAATTCCAAATATAATTTCTGCCATACTTAATTTTCTCAAATATATGAGTTGTAGAACTCTAAAACAGCTTTGGTCAGTCAGGCCAAGATGTCATGCCTATAGTAGCCTTGCTCTGGGAGGAGTACCATAAAGTCTGAAAGCACAGAGTCTAAACCCAAACAGACCTGTAATTGCATTTGTGCCATACTGCTTCCTGGGAACCCTGAGCAATTAGCCTAACCACTTTGGAACTTGGTTTGCCCATCTGTAAAATGGATATAATAATAAGACCTACTTTACAGGGTTGGTGTGTTTGTAGATTAAATGTGACAGCACATTTAAGCTGGTAAAATGCTTAATATTGTGCCTGGTCCATGATAAACATTCAATTAATTTTAGTTTTTCATGATCTTCCTGGTACCATCATTAGTACTTACAATCACTCAGTGTGAACTGGCCTTAGGAATACTATTTGGCACTCATTATTATATCTTAAAATTCCAATTTGTTAAATACAATATGATGTTACCTACAAACATATATTTATTTCGTCTTGGTGTACTCTCTCTTTGTAGGCCAATTGTAATTTAGGTCAGCTAAATTATAATTAGGGTATTATTTATAGACTGTATTCAGAACAAGAATTTGTTTGGATATATAATGGCACTAAGCTCTGTCATCCTGAGGTATCAACCTCTTTTAGAGATATGTTCACATTTGCTTTAAGATACCTTCTTTCTGGAAAATGCTTATAAAAGGAGTTACAGGTTATATCTATGCTTCCATTTATGTCACATTCTCCTTTTAACTGTCACTTTCTTCCTTTATGTTAAGAATTTCAGTCAGGGTGTGGTCAAGTTTTTGAACAGATACAATATGTTGATTTTCAAGTTAAACTTTTAGTAGATAACATTATTTGCATATTTCTAGGTGGTTTGGGGAAGTGGGTACATCTCTAGAACTCTTACAATTTGCTAATATGTGCTATATCTAGAATGTTCCTTTAAAATGGCTTACTTTCTGTGGTATTATTTGGTTGCTTTTTCTTTCTTCTTATAATATATAATGACAGCATTGTTAAAATGTCCATATCATTTAATTGTGTTGATATTTACTCTAATTCTCCTTCGAAAAATACTAAATGTTTTAAGTGGGTTTAAATTCATGTCAATTCTGTTTCTGATTAAATAAATATAAACCAGCAATACTATTAAAAATAATAGAAAAAGATGAAACTTGAAGATCATTCATTGAGCATAATTATTTATAGAATATAATATATACAGAGATACTCCTTAGATTTATAAAAATATATAAATTTTATCAAGAAGATCAATAGGAAACTATCATTTTTCTCATTATTTCCTTTTGGTGCACACTTATTCTAAATCTGTGATTTCTAAAAGGCCTATAATATAACTTTATATAAACCAATGTGCTATATTACCAGTTTATATGATATATAAAGATGTTATGTAGTATTTTGTCTTACAAATTCATTGCATTTTAGTACGTATCAATCTACTATCTATCTGTCAAAGTACAATACCAAATTTTAATTGATAATAGGAATGAAGATATTTCTGGAGTTTATATAACATAATAGTGTAAGAAAAGATGTGGGACAGATCTAAGAATTTCTTAATCTCATTCAAGTTTTACACTTGATAATACAAACAGACTTTTTATATAACTTAGCTTATTTCTCTCACTTGGAAATTAGGAACCTGAATTATTTGAATTAAAAATGTAGAAAAAAGTACCCAATATTCTTGTTATAGTAAATATGCAGAGGTTTTTTTGCACTGTTTGGACTTTAATAATGACAGCAAGGGGAATTATCAAATAGTTATTAAAACTATGGAATATCTGTTGTACAAATGAGTTCAATCTGCACAAACTGACTCGAATATTATAGGTTAAAACATTAAATCCTACAAAGATGCTGTTGACGTAACTTATTTTGAAACACACACAAGACCAACATGATAAATATAAGTAAAAATTCTGGTAGGTTATAAATCAAACTCTTAACAGAGGTTACCTCTTGGGAGAGGACGAATTACAGACTGATTTCCCAGTGGGTACACCAGCTTTTACTTTATTTGAATTGATTAAATTTCAACAATATTAACATATTATTTATTTTATGTTCAGGCGTACATGTGCAGGTTTGTTATGTAGGTAAATTGTGTGTCATGGGAGTTGATTGCACAAATCATTTTGTCACCCAGGTACTGCACACAGTACCTGATAGGTAGATTTTTTATTCCCTTCCTCCTCCCACCCTCTGTCCTCGTGTAGGCCCCAGTGTTTGCTGTTCTCTTCTTCGTGTCCATGTCTATTTCTTGCTTAGCTTCCACTTATAAGTGAGAGCATGCAGTATTTGGTTGTCTGTTCCTGTGTTAGTTTGCTTAGGATAATGGCCACTAGCTCCATCCATGTTCCCACAAAAGACATAATCTCATTCTTTTTAATGGATGTGTAGTATTCCATGGTGTATATGTACCATATTTTCTTTATCCAATCAACTTTTGATGAGCATTTAGGTTATTCCCTGTCTTTGTAATTGTGAATAATACTGCAGTGAAATTACACATGCACATATCTTTATGTAAAATGATTTATATTCCATTGGGTATATACTCAATAATGGTATTTCTGGGTCAAATGGTATATAGATTTGATGTTTTTGCGAAATTGTTACATTGCTTTCCATAATGGCTGAGCTAATTTACGCTACCACCAGCAGTGTATAAGCAATCTCTTTTCTCTGCAACCTTGCTAGCATCTGCTACTTTTTGACTTTTAATAGTAGCCATACTAACTGATGTAAAATGGTATTTCATTGTGATTTTAATTTGCATTTCTCTGATGATTAGTAATGTTGAATTTTTTTTTTTTATGTGCTTGATAGCCATGTGTATGTCTTCTTTTCAAAAGTGTCTGTGATCTTTGCCCACTTTTTAATGGGGTGGTTTGTTTTTTGCTTGTTAATTTTTTATGCTGCTTATAGATTCTGGATATTAGACCTTTGTAAGATGCATAGTTTGCAAATATTTTCTCTTATTCTGTAGATTGTCTGCTCACTCTGTTGATAGTTTATTTTGCTGTGCAGAAGCTCTTTATTTTAGTTAGGTCCCTTTTTTTGCCATTGCTTTTGGCATCTTCAACATGAAATTGTTGTCAGGGACTATGTCTTTGCAGAGTTTTTTAAATGAAGGGGTAGATGATTCAAGTCATAAACTAAATCAAATTCTTCTCATATAAAAGTTACTCAGTATATGACTATATTAATATTGACCATTTGGGGATAATTTATCCATCTTCCTTGTTTTTTACCTTGTACATAATTTTACAAATTAGTCATTTATTATAGTCAATGTGGTTATTAAATAAGCCACAAACCATAAACCAAGACGATGTCACAGTCCTCATTCTTAGGAATTTATGGGTCGCGATAAAAATGATTAAAGAACAATAATAAATGGTAATCATTTTTGATCAATTTTGACTACTGATAATGTCTCAGGCTTATTCAAGAAAGTGGGGATACAAAGCAGAATTCAAACTCTACCCTCAAGGAACTCACAGTGTAGTTATGGGAGGAGACAAAATAATGTTTGAAAGGCACAGTAGGTGCCAAACCATAAAAGATGAAGAAAGCTTAGGAATTTAGAGTTTCTGTACCAATCATGAACCTTTTTTTTTTTTTTTTTTTTTTTTTTTTTGAGACGGAGTTTCGCACTGTCGCCCATGCTAGAATGCAGTGGCATCATCTCTGCTTACTGCAACATCCACCTCCTGGGTTCAAGCGACTCTCGTGCCTCAGCCTCCCAAGTTGCTGGGATTACAGGCACCTGCCACCACGCCCACATAATTTTTTGTATTTTTAGTAGAGACTGGGTTTAACCATGTTGGCCAGGCTAGTCTTGAACTCCTGACCTCGTGATCTGCCTGCCTCAGCCTCCCCAATGGGCTGGGATTACAGGCGTGAGCCGCTGCACCCAGCCCTATGCATCTTAATAGTACATATATCTCCTGTCTAAATAAACAAATTTATTGTAACAAAATATAAGCTTTTAGAAGGCTTATCAGTGTTATCCACCTAATTTAACTCAGTCACCATTTTGCAATGACCTTCATATACTGTAGGTCTTGAAAAATGCAAGCTCTGACACTGAAATCTTGGAATAAATGAAAAAAGTATCAGAATCTGGTACTAAGTCAAACCAGTACAAAAAAAATTACCTATTATTCTTTGATTTATTTTTTTTTTATTTTATACATTTTGTTTTGAAATTAAAATATCTCTAGTTAAAACTATTTTTATATATTATGCATTCTATATGTTACACACATACACACACACACACATAAAATCTGTGTTTCAGAAAGGAGACTCTTGTGTTCTAACACATGTTCTAAGGGAAGTAAATTAAAAATACTTTGAAAAATAGTCTGGAATGAAAATTCATGATAATCTGTAGAAAGGTTAGAAGATTTCAAGGAGGGGGAGATTTAAAAGTTTGAAGAAGTATTATAGGAACAGAAAAATAGATTTTGGATGTGTAAAATTATAATGATGGCAGGATTTCTGCTGTGGGTGTCTAGGTAAAATAATGATGGCACCATTCAATCACTGAGGCAGAAATGATGAAAACAAGCCCTAGTTTAGTGGACATGTATGCTCCTACATGCTCATAATTCTAGTGGCTCAGAGAAGGACCTGATGAAAGATTAACATACCCAGGGAGGGCTGGCTAAGATGAAGTAAGAGCCAGTTGTGTCAAAAGAAGCCTTGGGATCAGTACCTTGGCTACCACCTATGCTCAGTTAAGGCCATGGTGTGGAAAACAGGAGGTATTTGAGATGACCACTTGGGTGGGCCTCCAGGTGCACCAGAATCATCACTGGAGAGGTCTTCCATTATCTAAGGTCTCCAATATATCTCCCTCTTTCCACTTCTTTGCATAGGGGTGCAAAATTTACCCACCCTCCCTTTCCTACCTTCTGGGACTTCATGCTGAAGGCTTCCCTTTTTAGTTCCTTCTAGTCTAGGACTGCATAGAGACTCCCCAGGTCAAATGGTGGTGGTGGAGGGGCTCTTCCTCCCCCCTAGTACCCCAGGACCTAGGCTTGGGCCTTGCTCCTCCTGAGCAGAGGCCTTTCTCCTGCTGCCTTGGTCCAGGTGTGGTACTTTTGCACCTTTTGTCCCTCCCCAGAGCATCATCATCCACAGACACTTTATAGACATCTGAAGATGTTTCTGGGAAAGAGGACTGGGAGGATATAATCCAGAATTCCAGCCTTTGGTTTTTCTGTTTAAAGCAAGGTCGTTGTCTCTGACTGTGGTTGCTGAGAGGCATGAGTAAATGCCACGGGCTCAAACAAAGAAAACAAAACCAACTCTTGGTTATTTTTAGTTTGAATTAGTACCTGGTAGAACTGGTCAACAAATCAAAGTGTCTAACCAGAAGCCAAAAGTGAACCAAAGATATATGTCTTTTAAAAATCTCCATGTGATTTATTTACCATTATTTAAAAGTTGGCACATCTGACAACATGCTAGGAGGAAGTCATTGGATTTCAATGTCTGACATTTCTTTTATACAGGACATGACGTCTGGAGCCTCTATCACACCCTATATTCTCCCAACACTGGGGCTGGATATCTTTTTCATTACATGTTTTTACTTTCTTATATAAATCTTAAAAATTATATTTGACAACACTTGGTATATAATACATAGTCCAAGTGGGCTACATGTTTCGAGAAAAATTAGAGTAAGTGTTTTGTCAATGGGAGTGTAGAATATTCCTACCTGTTTAATGTGCAGAGTGTATCTTTATTGAAAATATGTCATTGTGAAGAACAAATTTATGGTAAAAATGCTAACTGCACTTCAGAAAAGATATATGATAAAAACTTCAATGAAATTGAACAAGTAATCAATATTTCAACAGTGTTTATTTTAGAATACAAATGAAATAATGACAATACTGTGAAATAAAATTATTTAATAATTGAAAACATAAACTAGATACCATATTTTTAGGTGGGAAATTTAAGAAATATTGTCTAGTTAGCAATGTAAAAATCCTTTACAACAAAGAATTATGTGTCCCAAACATAAAGAAACAATTCCAAAAATAATCTAACAAGTATTATTGGGGCACTTAGTTTTGCTTTTACAGATGAACTTACAGAAGTTAAGGA
Source organism: Macaca mulatta (assembly GCF_049350105.2). Classification (NCBI taxonomy): domain Eukaryota; kingdom Metazoa; phylum Chordata; class Mammalia; order Primates; family Cercopithecidae; genus Macaca; species Macaca mulatta. The sequence continues at coordinate 98,494,290 of NC_133411.1, forward strand.
AAAAAGACAAACATTTTTTGATGCCTCCCATTTCAGTAATTCTTGTTATCTAATTTTACTAATAGTGTCAGTAAGTATATTATGTGCGTAATAGTTTGCTAGGGCTGCTATAACAAAGTACTTCAAATTGAATGGCTTAAAAAACAGAAGTTTACTGTACCACAGTTCTGGAGGCCAAAAGTTTGAAAGTCAGCAGGGCCATACTTTGAAGGCATTAGGGAGGGGTCTGTTTCAAATCTGTCTCCTAACTTCTGGTAGTTCCTTGGCTTGTGACAGCATAACTCCAATCTTCACATGGTGTTCTCTTTGTATGTTTTTCTGTGTCCAAATTTCTCTTTATAAGGTCACCAGCCATATTGAATTTGGGTCCTCTCCTACTCCAGTATGACTTCATCTCAAATTAACTGGTTATTTCAGCTGTGACCCTATTTCTAAACAAGGACTAATTCTAAGATACTAGTGGCTAGAACTTCAACATATAAATTTGGGGTACATGATCCAAGTGGTAACAATGTGATTGAAGAACGTTTTGATCTAATGACTCTCATCAGTATAACAAAATAAACCATTTATTTTTATGTTTTAAGAAATGCGTTGAGAAGTCAATGTAGGCCAGTCAAAATTAAGAAGCACAACTACAACAGATGGTTACTTGTCATTGGTTGCTATTGTGGTTGGTCTGGTTATTACAATTAAATTCATGGTGATATATTTTGAATACAGGTGTCTTTATTGCATTGTTCACCAGGTATCACTTTTGGGGGTTAGATATTAAAAATAGAATACATAATGGGCACATGGTCATTATCATCATGAACCAAATAGTCTTCTATGATGTAGGTCACAGTGAGTTCAAGCCTTTGCTTGGAGAAGGTAGTAGTCTGGTGTAGTCTTGGAAGATGTGATGACAGTGTTGGCATGGTACAACAAAAGATGCTTTTATATAATGAAAGACACCAACCTGTTAATACCATTTGAGAGAAAATCCACGTCTCAGCTCACTAGAAAAAACTAGTTCAAAAACTTGGCTTTTTTTATTGGCATTATAATTCATCTGAATAAACACTTTGAATAATTCTCTGTGAATGCATTCAAAAGTAGTTACACAAATATGTACTTTAATTCATTTGGAAAGGAATAGCATGTCCAAATTTCTACACTGAAACCAGATTCCAGAAATGAGAGTGATGGCCTGAATTACTTTCCAAACATCGAAGCTTTGAATAAGGAACTCCTATCTCTCTCTCTCTATATATATAATATAATTTTTAACTTCTATTTTAAATACCATGGACATGGACTGACACTTTTCAATTTGCCTTTATGGTTAAAGGATACCAGGATCAGTTGCATATCAAAGTGAAATATAAGCCATGACAGGGATATTTATTCCTTTTAAATGTTATAGTTTTTATTTTGAAATGAAAATACAATATTCAATTAAAACAATTTATACACTATGATACACATTTATATAATAGCTTAATTAAACTAAGATTTGTTTATATTGCCAGCAGTTGTTTTTCTTACCCATGGTGCATTTCAGTTATTTTTGTACAGTAGACCTTTTCCATATATTATGGAATGTATTAAAGCACAAGACTATTCCTCAGTTTCAACTTAAATTGTGTGCCAGACTACAATTAACTGATTATATCAGATAATATTATATAGTAAATTGTGACTATAAAGGTAAAATAATTATAAACATTTTAGATGTTTTAACATATTTGAAAGAATATTCATTGTAAGAACTTACCAATTTTTGCCATATTAAAAAGCATTCATTCATTCTACATTACCAGGCACTGTTCTTGTTATGTACTAAAGTACTGCCATCTTACCAACAAGGAAGTCAAGATTTGAGGTTCCTTTCTAAGACTACACAGTAAATGATGGACCCAGGATTCCAAAGCTTGTGCTTTCTGATATACCACATTGTCTGTGTACTTCAATGAGTATATTACTTGTATGCACATTTGTACTTTTAAGTGTGTTTTGGACCATGGAATACTATGCAGCCATAACAAGAATGAAATAATGTCCGTTGCAGTAAAATGGATGCAACTGGAAGCCATTATCCTAAGCAAATTAACTTGGGAACAGAAAACTACCATGTGTTCTCACTTAAAAGTGTGTGCTAAACAGTGGGTACTCATGGACATAAAGATGGCAACAGTAGAAACTGGGGACTACTAGGTGGGGAGGTGGGAGGGAGACAAGGGTTGAAAAATTAACTATTGGATACTATGCTTAGTACCTGGGTACTGAGTTCAGATGGGATTGTTCATACCCAAAGCTTCAGCATCATACAATATATCCTGGTAAAAAACCTACACTTTACTCCCTGATCTAAAATACAAGTTGGAAAAATAAAAATAAAATATTAAAGCAATATTTCTTGTTTTTTATGTATATTATAAAGTTTTGGGAAACAAAAATATGTACATTGCTGGAGGAGTGACTTGTCAAATTCTTGTAACAGTTTACTACACCGTTTAAAAGCGTAAGAGAATTGGTTTGGAGTCATCCTGTCTTTGTGACCTGAGGAGAGTCCAACTCTCTAAGCCTTGGTTTCTTCTTAAGTTAAAATGAGCTTAGTCATGGAGTTGTGAAGATCATCTGAGATAACGCATGTTAAAGGAGCCATTAAATAACACCTAAACATTTTTAATAAATGATCTCTGTTACAAATTGTCTGTTATATGTGCTGTAAATATATTCTCTCGTTCTTTTTGTTTTTACTTTCTTAATGGTCTTTTTTTTGATAAACAACAGCCTCTTAATTTTTTAAAAAGACATTTTGAGTATAAAACATATAGAGGGGCTGGGCATGGTTGCTCACACCTGTAATCCCAGGTGAGGCCAAAGTGGGAGGATCGATTGAGGCCAGGAGTTCAAAATGAGTCTGGGCGAACATAGTGAAACCTAGTCTCTACAAAACAATTACAAAGCTGTAAGGCATGGTGGTGTGCACCTGTAGTCTCAGCTATTCTACTTGGGAGATTGAGAAGGGAGTATAACCTGAGCCCAGGAGTTGGAGGCTGCAGTGAGCTATTGTGCCACTGCACTCCAACCTGGGCAACAGAGCAAGAACTAGTGTCAAATAATTCATACCAAGAAAATAACACATACCAGAACTTTACAGAAACAAAGAGTTTTCTTAAAAGGAACACATCGCGTAACTTGCATTTAGATCTAAAAATAGAATATAATCAGCACCTCAAAGTCTCCCTCATTCCACTTTTTGTTTTTTAGACGGAGCCTTGCTCACTGCAACCTCCACCTCCTAGGTTCAAGCGATTCTCCTGTCTCAGCCTCCCTAGTAGCTGGGACTATAGGCATGCACCACCAAGCCCCGCTAATTTTTGTATTTTCAGTAGAGACGGGGATTCACCATGTTGGCCAGGCTGGGCTCAAACTCCTGACCTCGTGATCTGCCTGCCTCAGCCTCCCAAAGTTCTGGGATTACAGGCCTGAACGCGGACCCCTCATTCCACTTCTTGCTCTCACTGCCCTCAAAAGATAATCATTATTCTGAATCCTAACACCATAAAACAGTTTTAGCTGATTTTAAACTCTATGTAAATGACATCATAATATAGGTACTTATTTTCTGCCTGTATTCTTTCACTCAATATTTTTGTGTTTCAAACATTTTGATGCATGTACTTGTAATTTATTCAGTTTTATTGCTTGATTGTTCACTTCGTTACTTTTATTCATTTTTATTTTATAAACATTTATGTCAATATTATATTTTCTACCCCCTATATTGTCAAATAACATTTAGGTTGTTTCCAGGTTAGAAGTAATATAAATAGTGCTGCTATGAACTTTCTTATACATGTCTGTTGGAGAAATAATATGTGAATCTCTCTGGGGCATATACCTGTGAGTGGAATTGCCAGTTCACAATGTATGACTATATTCAATTTTATTAGATACTGCTAAACTATTTTCCAAAGTGGTCGTACCAATTTACAATCCTCTAAACAGTGTGTGTATGTTCTAGTTGCTCCTGATTCTTCATTAATATTTGGTAATATTTGTATTTTTTATTTTAGTCATTTGTGTTAGTACGTACTTGTATTTATTTGTGTTATTAATGTGCAATTCTTTGATATTATATGAAGTTGATCACCTTCTCTTATATATTGCCTGTGTGTGTGTGTGTAGTGTGTGTGTGTGTAGTGTGTGTGTGTGTGTAGTGTGTGTGTGTGGTGGTTATTAAGGTCCTCAAAAGTTCCCTCATACCTTGTTCCAGTTGATTCCTCCCTAGCTCTCTTAGAGGTAACCATTCTGATTTTTATCTCCATAGGTTACTTTTATAAATTCTTAACCTTGCTCTAAAAAGAATCATATGGTATATATATTTGACTTATTTGGCTCAACATAAGACTCTTGCAATTCTTTCATGTTGCTATTAATGAGAAATGTGTTCTTTTTTATTGGTGAGGAGTATTTTAGTATGTCCATTATTTGTTTACCTATTACTTGTTACCATTATTTATCTATTCACCTATTGATTATAAACTTGTGTTGTTCCCAATTTGTGGCCATTATGTTTAAAACAATTTCTTTGTAGGAGTTCTTTATTGTATCTAGATTAACTCTGTCCAATAGAACTTTATATGTTGTCCAATATGGTGGCCACTAGTCACACATGATCCCTCTAGATCCCTCACTGGAGATGAGGGTAGTATGACTGAGGAACTAAATTTTTAATTTTATTTAATTTTAATTTAAATTTTAATATAAATTGGTACATTGCTAGTGGCTACAGGGACAATACATGTCTAGGTTGACATCTTTTTCTCTAATATGTGTAATGTAAAAGATTTTCTCCTAGTTAATGGCTTGTGTTTTGAATTTAACAGTGTCTTTTTATGGATAGAGTTTTAATTTTGGAAAACTCTAGCATTAATATTTGATAATTTTCTATTTGTTGCTACTCTATGGTTGTTAAATTTAGTTTTTTATATTGACCCTTTTTCTGGGAGCTACTGCTGAATTCACCTATTTTTCTAGTAGATTTTGGTTTTGTTTTGCTTTTAAGCATTCTTTCAGATATTCTGTATATACAATCATGTCACCTACAAATAGATTTAAATCATGGTAGAAAATGTTACTACTCAGGTCTCATCAGGACCTATTGAAATCAAACAAATATATAATGTAATAAAAGCATTAAAAAGAGAACATATATTTCCCTAATTCATTTACAAGTAGAGTTTGAATTCTGATTTTTAAAATTTACTTGAAAGGGCATCAAACCATTTCATGAAATCCTTTGTGTGCCATCTAATAGCTGTTTTGTGTCAGTTCTTCAAGTCTCTCCCAGTAATAGGTCTCAAAGACACAATACAGAAATGTGCTGAGTTTGTAGAGTCTCAGTCTAAGCCCAAAAGTATGCTCCAAGTGAGTGAAGACCCTTGACATGAGAAGATTATATGAGAACATAATAAAAAGAGCTGTAGCTAGGGCATTTACAAGAGCTAGACTGACACATTAAATCTCTTGAGGCCCTAAAGAGAAGTGAGAGTATCAGTTAACTATCATTCTGGGTTACAGCTTTCTCTCGTATAAAGAACATTATTAAAAGGATATAGGGTTAACAAGTAAATTGGTTTAAATAATTAAGGCTAATATCTCTGAATAGTTAATTGCAAAATAATGGTACAGATTTCTAGTTTTACAGAACTCAAATCAATTCTATTTGTATAGCCTTATATCTGTGAACTCTAAACTTTAAAAGCTGGTAATCTGAGAAATGGATATTTTAAATTTCTTCTTGATATTAAATAAATGCCTACATATGCTTATAGTTTAAGCTGTAGGGCAGAAACTGAATCCTTTTCCACTTAAACATTATCGCAGATGCCTCTAGAAAGACCATAAAAATGACTAAAATATATGATGCTGTAATGTCCAGTATTAAGTTGCTGCTGATGCTTCATGTAGTAAACAGTGAAGAATAAGATGTGTAGCTTTTGAAGTGACAAGAGCTATATGTAGCCACTGGAGTACTATTTAGAAAATATCTGTTCCATGTAGTACGATATGTTGGTGTGTCCCATATATTTTGTTTGAAAGAGTATCAGTGTGGGTAGAGTCTGTGAAAAGAGTGGGAAAGTGGGGCTGGATCTAGCTGGTGAGGAGGCAAAAAAGGCTTTATAGACAATGATGAGGAGAGTGGGCCTTATTCTACATATAAAGAGAAGCAAAAAAAAAAATGATTTTATTGGTGGAATAACATGACCGAATTGGATTTGGAGGATTCATCTTTCTGCAATACAGAATCAATAATGCAAAGTGGACAAGAAAAGAGGAATCAAGTTTTAATACAGGACTGCTGAATTTAACCCTTTGAAAAATGCGCGACAAACTAGTAGAACTAAATTTATTGAGCAGGAGAAAAATCTAATAAAATGCCTGTGGGTTATAAAACTGCAATAATTGCTTAAAGCTAGTTATACCTATAAAATCACTGGTTAAGCTACTGGGACTAATTCACTGGAAACTCCTATGGGTGGTGTCCAACTTTAAGAGTATTAAAATTAGGAATGATTAAGCCCAATTGAGTTACTAAATTAATAGCAGTCTAGTGAGATCCATAGTAGTAAAATCTTCATCAGGTTAAAAAAATATTAAAGTTCAAAGAACAATGAAGTTTTGGCAATTGGTTATTTTAGAATATTAAAGTGGAAGTCTGGGTCTCCAAATGTATTTTATTAAGGTATTTTCATTCTGAATTAATGTTGATTATCATTAATTATGTTAACACACCATTTTCCAAACTTTATATGCTTTATATCATAGTTTTCATATATTATAGTTTCAAAACATTAAAGCAAAATTCCCTCCATCTTTAGTACTACATCATGCAAAGGTAACAGATTCTGTTTTCGTCTCCTAATACTTTTATACCTTTGAATGGCACATTTAAACCCTCCATGCCACCATATCTGAGTTTCTAGAATGAAGTATTTACTCTGAGGAGTATGATTAGGGTAAAAACAAGAGAGATTTTACTTTTACTTTACAACTTTCAGAATTGCTCGAACAACATAGCAAATATAGCAAACCCCAGCAATATTAAAAATTTAGAATGATAATCATGTGATTTTTTTTCCATGGGTTTCCATTAATCACCTGTCCCCTTTCTCAAATAAGAGTGGGCTAAATTTTTTAACTATTAAATGTGGGAAATAAGTACATGGAAAGTGACTCCAGATGGGAAAACAGCAGGCAGCCCCTTTTTGGGAAGGAAGAAGAAAATGGCAGTTCTCCTTAACCCTCATGTTCCCTTGGATCAAACTCCAGGGATGTAGAAAATGTACACATACTAGCCATAAGATTTTTAAAAATGATGTTCACTGTGCTAGAAATCACAGAGCCACAGGACTTCATTTGTCTCCATGTCTTGAATTAAAATGCATGACTGCTCTGTAGTGCAAAGTTGGATTTTGGGTCAGGACAGAAATAGTAGGCCCAGGTTGACCCTACAAACACCCAGCTGGTTAGTTGTGTTGACTCATTTTGGTAAACTTGAAATAAAGCAAGTCTGCATATTATACAATTGAGATTTTTGGACTACATTTAACACATCACTGTTGGGGTTTCCTTTAATTATATAACAACCTTTTGTTCAAGTGAAGAAATTGGACAAGATGCTGTCTACATTTCTTTCCATTGTTAACCCATTTCTGGTTTACTATGTAATCTGTGCCCAGATTTTCATTCCTGGCCTATAATAGTTTGGTTTTTGGTTTTCTTCATGTCCCAAGCATGTTAAAAACAGCTAAATTTTATATGAGCTGTCAGATAATCTTTTTTGATTGGCTAATGCAATTTATTCAATGTTTTTAGAGGCTGCTTATAAACAGATATTCTTTATATGAATATTTGATCTATGTTGCATGTATACTTGATTAAGCCAATAATTACTTGATGACATTAGAAAGTCATCTAACTACCGTCATTCTCATTCTATATGAACAAAGTAACTTGATTACAATTTGACTTTGCTAATAGATACAAAAAGTTCATTGGCAGCAGTGATGAAAATCCAATTGACTAGTATGGTAGATATTATGGCCACTCAGCAAAATTTCTTTCTGGATACAGAAAGAATTGTACTTCTCTGCCTCCTTTGATGTTACAAACGGTCATGTGGCTTGCTTTGGCCAGTTAAATTTGAGTTGAAGTGATATATGATTTGCATTTAGCTAAGGCAATTGGGGAAAGCATGTGTTGATATGGAAAGTGCCATAAGTTTAGAGTGGCCTGGAATGCTAGATGCTGACTTGGAGAGATACCTAGACCATGTTGGAATTTATGTGAGAAATGAACTCTTATGATATGCCACTGAGATTTTGGGTTCTGATTACAGCATACAGTAGCATATCCTAACTCATGCACTTGCAACATTTTTGATACTATTTTAACACTATCCATTAATACAATGTTATGTTTTTTTTATTTTTAAAAATGAAGCCCCATGTCAGGGGTTGGGGGGAAGGGGAGGGCGAACATTAGGACAAATACCTAATGCACACAGGGCTTAAAATTTAGATGACGCATTGATAGGTGCAGCAAACCACCATGGCACATGTATACCTATGTAACAAACCTGCACGTTCATCCCATGTATCCCAGAACTTAAAGTAAAATTTAAAAAAATGAGGCCCCAGAATTAAAGTGTGATTGTGTTACACAATATACTTCTATATATTTTATATATGCTTTATATGAAATGTATAAAATTATATTGATTTACAGAATTTTTGGGGTTATCTTCACCTACATTTTATAATATTTAGTATTCATTTCACTCTTAGTATATTTTTATTACCTTGTTCTCATATTTCTATTAAGTACAATTCTCATATTAATATAGCTTTTTTCAAACCAAAGTAACTCCTTCTCACAAGCAATTACTGTATTCTTTTGCAGCAACATACCTATAAAACTAAAGATGGGAAACATGATGTTATCTCAGTGTTTTCTTTTCAGTAATGAAGCTTTCCCCAGAGTTTTACTCTTGAGCTTTTGACACTAAACCCAGAAACTGAGCTCTATAGCAAATTCTCAATAAGATCAGTATCCTACATATAAAGCTACACAGCATTATTACTTTAATATAAACACATATGCTTTTTAGTACTTTCTATCTAGATGGCTTAATTTAAGTACCCATATATTGCATGCCTCCTAATTGTACTTTAATATTAAATCCCTACATGGAAATAATTCACAAAATAATGTTAAAATATGAAGCCTGTGCACATATGGTATCAGGGCTCTATCTCAGACATTATATTATTGGGCTCAGTTATAGTACATGAAGGAAGACAGAACCTGAGAAAATTAAAATTTGTATAAATTGGAATAGGGGAATTGTGTAAAATAGAATTAGAAAAATATCTAGAAAAATAAGGGGTTCAACACTTTTGTGCCCTTGGGGACTTTGGAAATAGAACAAAAAAAAATTGAACATGGAACATTTGTGAGATTTCACACATTTAGAAGTTTTACATAAAATTAGTGATTCTTTCTTTTCCTTCTGAGTAGAAAGATGATTAAAATCTGGCTTTCATTTTAACATGATCATCAAACCGAAGACATAAGAATGTTCATATTGATTTGAAAAACTTTTCATTTGTAAAGAGAATCAGGGATGGCTATTGAGGGTCGGGGCAAAAACTCACTTCCCGCCTTCCCAGATCTCCTCGGGTCAATGAATGTCTGAGGGCCTAAGTGAAGTAGCTTGTAGTGACAGGGACATAGAAACTCTCCATAGCTGAAAGGCTTTGTGAAAAGATGGAGTCAGAGAGGCTAAGGTAGGATGAGGGATGAATGTTTGGGTTTGGCTGAGGAAATCTGTATGAGGCCTTCTTATCAGAGCTCTGGGTACCACTGGAATTGAGGGAGGTAGCACAATACAGAATGAGGTTAGGGTGGGCTAGTTAGGGCAGCACAAACCCACCTCCATTGTTCACAATACTTCACCAGGTTTAACAAAAATGTTCAGAGGCAGACACAGGAGTCACAGCAAAGGAGAAAGAAGAGGAAACAAAAGGAATCAGTGACAAACGAGAGGGTAATGTGGACACATATCATCCCATTTAGAGCATTCTATGTGGGAGAGCTGGAAGGAAAGGGATGTATGGTTTACTTGTCCATTATTTCAGCACATATCTATAGAGCCTATTAATGTGGTTTGGAGTAATAGTTAAGAATTTTGGCTCTGAAGCCAGGTTGCCTGGTTTGATATCCCCGAACCACTAACCAGCTGTGGGGCCTTGGGGAGAGTTAATTAAATTTTCTCTGCATCAATCCCCTTATCTATTAAATGATGATAATAAAGTGGTACCTATCCCCTAGGTTGGTGTGATTATTAAATAACATCAACACACTGCTGGGTATATAATAAGTAGTATGTGCTGCAGGTACTCACACTACTTTTATTATAAAGGCCACTTCTCCAGAAGGAAGTAAAACATGAAATGGGTAGATATACACCCTTTAGTACAGATCTATTTTTATCACGTGGATGCTATGAATATCAATATTGATCATGTTTCTATTTTGATTTTGAGTTTGGGAATCTCAGGGCATATTTATTGGAATTGATACGACATATTCTTAATACAATTACTCATTTTAAATTATAATTCTTATATTTCTTCACTGCATTCTTCACTGATATACTCTTCCTGTTAGATAATTCATTTCTTTAAGCTTCTTCAAAGAATTTTTGGGGAATAAGGTCATATTGATTTTGGCTGATATATAAGGTTGGTAGTGGTCACAGTGAAAACATACTTAGGTATTAGAGACAGAACTTGAGAAAATTAAAAAGCTTTGCCAATCAAGCAAAAGAAACAAACACAATGGGGTTAAGTGCTAGTGAAAATATCTGAAGAGCAGGTGGTCATAATGATTTTGGAAAATTATTCTGGCATTATATGTAAGAAGTAGAAAGGGCAAGGGACTGGAAGCGGAGAGACCAGTTAGGATGTAAAAGACTGGGTCTGAAGTAATGAAAGACTAGTTTATGGAAGTTTTATAAGAGTAAGGAGAAGGTGGTAAATATGTTGAGATGAAACTGATAGGAAATGGGAAAAATGATTGAATAGTTGAGACAAGGAAATGAGGGTGGTCAAACATGAGATAGAATACTTTTTCCAGGAACAAAGACAAGCAGGCATTTTTGGAGAGCTTACTAAAGGCACATCAATGCATTCTCAGCTATGCAGATAATTCTGATTTTAAACTTCATAGTTTGAGCAATTACAGAGACGAAAAGAGTTCTATGAAATTAATAATAAGGTCCTTAGTACTATCATGTGAGTTCCTCATCTTATGCCTGTGTGAAAACCCAAAAAGAGGGGAGAATTTGAAGAACATAGGAGAAATCCCCCCAAGGTCTGACAGACAATATTCATACCCAGTTGCACTAAACTTATATATTTTTGTGTCAGTTTTGTGTCAAAGAGGACGAATAGGATTGGTTTGCAAGCCTCATTTAGATCTCAGTGGGGTTTCTGCATCTATTCCTCGAGACCTCTGAAGTGGGACTAGGTTAGGGCAGAACAGATAGGGCTCTGGATTACTAATTGCCTCTGTAGAGCTAAGCCATTCATCTGTTTTATTTTGAAGGGTCTCCATTGTAAGTTTCTGTTTGAAGAAATAGTCTCCTGACTAAAGAATAAGAAATGATGGCTTTTTGGTATCTGTAATTCTTGCATACAATTATGTTAACGTTAACTATATAGCAATAATCCTTCTCCTAGCATGAGTTATTTAGTTTTATAGAAATTTCTGACTCAAATAACTTCATTTGGATATTGATTTGAATGGTATTTGGATTTGATGGTGTGTGGGGACAATTGGATTCAGGCTTCCAGAGACTAAAGCAAATGGAAAAGTAAGAGGTCTCATCAAGCCTCCAAATTCCCCAGGCTTCTGCTTTGGTGAGTTACCTATCATGCTCTGGGCAAGGTCAATTGGCCCATGGCATTTCCATAGACTTGATTGATCTGGAAGCATCTGAGGCATATCTTTATTCTCTCAGATCTCAAGCCAGTGTATCTTGAAGTACATCATTACTTCATTACAGTTTCTGGAAACATTGCAATGGGAAAATTCAGGAATAAGAGGCATTTTCCTTTGACATTGAGATGGTCAGTCCTGAGAAAGGTTTTGTCAAGGAAAAACGTTCCGCGGTTGTGAAAAAGATGTAGAGTATAGAGACTGGTGTAACACTTCAGCAGATACAATTTTACAGTTTCTAATAAATACCTGAATGACTTTGAGATAAGAGATTAAAAGAAGTGATGTTCTATATTAGTTATCTATTGCTACATAACAAATTACCCTAACATTTAGTGGCTTAAAACACAATACTTTTCGAGGTCAGGAGATCGAGACCATCCTGGCTAACATGGTGAAACCCCGTCCCTACTAAAAATACAAAAAATTAGCCGGGCATGGTGATGGGCACCTGTAGTCCCAGCTACTCAGGAGGCTGAGGCAGGAGAGTGGAGTGAACCCGGGAGGCAGAGCTTGCAGTGAGCCAAGATTGCGCCACTGCACTCCAGCCTGGGTGACACAGCGAGACTCCGTCTCAAAAAAAAAAAAAAAATATATATATATATTTATATATTTTTATATATATATATATTTATATATATATTTATATTTATATTTATATATTTATATTTATATATATTTATATTTATATATTTATATATATTTATATATATATATATATTTTTTTTTCATGTCTTATCTCTCATGGTTTCCGTGGGTCAAAAATTTGTATAGGTCATAGTAAAGATGGCTTGTTTCTTTCAAAACTTCTTTGGCTTCAGCTGGAAAAGTTGGAATAATCTGAAGACAGATCACTTACATATTTGGTAGTTGATGATGGCTGTCAGCTGAGACCTTAACTGGAACTGTTGCCTAGAACTCATTAATGTTTTTACCATGTGGTGTGGTTGTCCTCACAATATGATAGCTTGACTACAAAGGCCAGCACTGAGAGAGAAAGAGAGAGAACCATATCACCTTTTATAATCTAGCCATGAAAGTTATGGAGAGTTACTTCTACCAAATTCTACTTAAGCCAGTTACAAAGATTCCCACAAGTTCAAGAGGAAAGAACATGAACCCCATCCCTTGATGAAAATGTGTTACTACTGTCACATTAAAAAAGTACGTGGGATAAAATATGTATAGGTGCACCCGTCTTGGTTCAGTGCAATCTACCACATAAGAGAACTAAAGATAATGATGAGAAATGAAGAGATCATCATTGTGCTTTACCCTGCAGTGCCAATCCAAACTCTCCTCCTACCAGTTCTCAATCAAATGAAAAAGATATACAGAAGTCAGCTTGATCAAGCATAAAGCTGCATTGGAAAATACAGGTCAAAACCTAAATCAAAATGGTTTTTCCATTGAGATGAATTTACCAACCAATTCATAGAGCTTAAAAAACTTACCCCAGTGAGGTTTTCCTCACTCACAGCAATAAGAGCAGAGTATGTGGGAAGAAGAAAAATATGAGAAAGAAAAAATAAATGTACATCTCTAGCCAAGGTACATTTTCTTTATTCTGTGGAATCATCTTCAATTGAGTACACTTGCAATACTGCCAGATACAAAATGGAATCGAGGGCAGGCAGAGTCTTAACAGGTGTCGGTACAAACGTAAAGCTTCAAAGGGGCTTGCTTTTGGCTGCCAAGAGGATCGATGCAGATGTACGCTTTGGCTTGTTTAGACTGAAATGGCCTAAATTCTCTTTCTTGAGAAAAGTTTGTGAATTTATTCCATGTTAAAGCCTACTGTTATCTGACCAGCAAGAAAAGCATTTCTCCCTTAGAAATGGTCTCTTGTCATGAAATATTCAAACAAAAGATGGGCAAGGTTTTGATTTTTAACGATTCTATAAAGCACACTTTGTGCTGTGTTTTGTATTTTTTTGTGTTGTAGTCGTTGCCTTCAAGAGCTAGACCTTCTAATTCATGTCTCTCTTTCTCCTGTCTCACTACTTTGAGTGGCTTTGTGAAGCTCAGGCTTGGGGCTTTCATTCCTAATAGGACTGTGTCTTTTCCAGTAACATAGGTAAATCACCTGCAGCTGTGAACACTCCGTGCAGAAGGTTAAATTTATTCCACATTGTAGGGTACGAGCTCATCTCTGTAAATAATTTTATTATGTTCCTTTATAAACATTTTGTAGAAGAAAATTCTTGGTTTAACTCAATAACATATTATACTTTCCCTGCCCCAAGGATTAGATTGATTATGGTGGCATGTGAGATTGATAATACATAGATCTGTGTTATGACAGCCATTGTTTTAGTGCCAAGCGGAAGAGGAATGCTTCCTTAAATGTATCATTGTATAAAATATTGACCTAGAGAACTTCATTATTCAAGCTGGAGAGACAGTCACTACTTAACAGTAATAAACTGTTTCTGTGTTACATGGAGAATACTTCGGGAAATATGAGAGTTGTCAAATCTCTTGAAAATCCTGTCTTTATAGTACACATGACACTAAAGCTATAGCTGTATTTTCTGCTAATAAAAGCAAAGGCACAGACAGATGTGAAGGATATCACGGCGCACTGACAAGAAACTAAGAAAAATGAATACCTGGTTGAGGAGTCAGAAAGACACAGGCCAGTGACCTTGGGAAGCTTTACTCTTTTGAGATATTTTTGTTCTTATAAGGAGAGCAGCATAATGCTGCATTAGTGTAAAAAATACAATAAACCTGAGGCTCTAAACTGAACACACTTTATGAAAAATATCCTGAAGTGTCTCTTAACAAAAAAATCACGTGAGATAACATAAAAATAAAAGATGCTGTATGCCAGCCAGAATATTTTTCAAAAGACAATTTAGGAGGTTCCAAAAATGATATGCAGAAGTGCAAATTTTTTTTAAATGACAGTTTGAACCAAGTTGACATTTCTTCCATTTATTAAAGAAAAATCTTCCAATTAACCTTAACAGTTTCCTCCTCCCTATTGTAGCTAATGAAGATATTCCCCTAATTTTAAGAAAACTGGTATATATATATGTGTGTGTGTGTGTGTGTGTGTGTGTACATATATATATATATATATATATATAAAAAACAGTTTGCATACCTCTTTCAAATTGGTGTCATAGTAACTTATTTGTCTAGTACCTAAACTACCAAAGAACCGTCAGAAAATTAGTATATAAGAAAAACGCTAATTAATGTTCAGTATGACTACTCATCCTGAAGTGCCTTGTTAATAATTAAAGAATATTAATTTATTTTGTTTTTTTTTTCTTCTAAGTTATGAAATTTAGAAGCCTGTGGCAATGCTCAGTTATTCAGGACATCAAATTGAACAGAATACCAATAGATAATTCTATTTTTAAATTTTTTTTGGAAACTTATAACTGCTGGTTACATTTAACTAAAATTTTATTAGGATAAAATTTTATTTAAAAAAGTAATACCTTTAAGTAGCAGTGTAAATTATACATTTATTTTAAAATGGATATGGAAAACTAACAATGATATTTCAATTTTCAGGTGCTGTCTTATTTTCTGAAGTTTAGATACAGTTAGACAAATTTTTTATTTTCCATTATGTAGTATAATTATTTTACTTTATTATCATTAACATTTTAGAATATAAAGAGGCATAGTTTCACTAGATCACCTTCACTGTCTTCAAAAGCTCTTAAGAAAAATGTGATCATAGAAGGAAATTCAGACATAAATACATATTTGTATAGAGAGAAGGAAGGGAAGAGGTAGGGAGAAGGACCCATTTTAAAAGGGAGAAATAAGTGACATCATGTTCTAATGGAGACCAGCAAAGGTAAGACATCAAAACTTGGTTTGGGCTGTTTTTTAACTTTAATATATTAACTGATCAATACATGATACATATGTATCCTGTGTCTTTAGAATTCACTGTAAATTAACTAATAAGAAATGAGGAGCTTCTGTTTGGGGCTCTTGCATAGTTGTGGAATGATCCATTTAAAAGACCTGACTCAGCAGAGCAGTTCTGAGGGCTCCTAAGACACCTTTGCTCATGGCCTCCTCAGTGGTGAGAATAGGCAGAGTGATCTCTTTTTCCTCACACTTTGGAAAGTTGATTAAGTATTTGTATGTCAAGAGAGTCTTACAGATTTTATGCCAAGGAAATAAAAAACCACTGAAGTGAAAACAAAGCAAAGTGATCAATTGAAGTATATACTATTAATAGTTTTCCATGCCTCCTAGATGCAAGTAATTAAGAAAAGTATCTACAAATAATCAGAAAACATGAAAGCAAGACTTTCTGGGATAAACAGCCATGTGGTTAGCTATTGATGAGGTATCAAGAGATAATCTGCTTGCAGGGCATAAGAATCTAATGCTCGTCAGTGAAGAAAATGATTGCCTTAATGATCTTTTGCCTTGGTGTAATTTGACCATCTTATATGAAGCATGCATTATAGGTCCGTATCTTTCCTTTTTTGTGTTATCACACTATCAGTTATATATAAATAATCAAATATTTTTGCTATCAAATAAGACACTAATGTAATTATAAACAAAGTCAATCTGGTGAAGTAAATGGAAGACTTTATGTTGCATTGAATAATGTTCATTTATAGTTGGGAAGTGTTAAACTCCTAACATGGAATATTATACTTGAATTCTGGTTGCTCCAACAAAGCCAAACATATCTATATAGGGAATACTGTGTTCTATTAGAATAGATTCCAAGCCATACTTCATTTTTAAGCCACCGTTCTAGTTTTTAATCTTATGATAAACAGAATGCTATTTAGTCACCAGACATGCTAGTATTGAGTTTCAGGCAGGTAAGAGGTATACAATAGCAGTGAAGTAAGCAACCTGTGCATTACTGGGATGTTCAAGATGAGATGCCAGCAAATCATAAAACTGGAAGTTTCCCCATTCATCTTCTAGCCAGAAAACAAGCTTCCCTCAACCACGTTTCTACTGAGTTCCTTGATTTAAAATAAAACAGTCAATCCTGGTTCTGGAAATTTTTTTAGCAATGAAAGTATTGCATCTTGAAATGGTTGCTGGCTATACATCTTAAAATGCATTGCAGATGATGGAGTAAAAATAAAGCACATTAACAGATATTTTCTCTGTATTCATAGAGGCTAATTCTAGTGCTCCTGTCTCAGATTTTTTTATTTGTTTCCTTTTTGGTTTTAAAGATTATCAGTCAAATAATTTTTTTTTTTTAACATGGAGTTTTACTCTTGTTGCCCAGGCTGGAGTGCAGTGATACGATCTCGGCTTACTGCAACCTCCGCCTCCCGGGTTCAAGGGATTCTCTTGCCTCAGCCTCCAGAGTAGCTGGGATTATAGGCGCTCACCACCATGCCTGGCTAATTTTGTATTTTTTAGTAGAGACGGGGTTTCTCCATGTTGGTCAGGCTGGTCTCAAAAAATAAATATTTTTAAAAGTCTACCTTATGAAGGTATGTAATTGGATACTTAATTCATTTCCAACCCATTCCTGCACTTCCTTGGCACATGTAAACATTAAAAACCATTCTAGAAAGAGACCTTTGTTAAAGGTAACAAAGACAGAACTTTTTTTTAATTTGTCTCTGCCTATAGGATTCAGAGCCCTATTCTCTCCTCTAGCAACAAAACCTAAGGCCTTGAAGGACATCCACCTATTCTGAGAACCATGCATACAATGAAACAAAATCACTGTGCCTGAGGGTGAGATGAGAGGAAAGGGAGTGAATAGAGGTAAAGGGATGGATTACTCTTGAGAGAAGTGAGAGAGAGAGAGAGGGAGGGAGAGCAGAGAGAGTCCATGGAATGCAATTGGGACACTACCCCTAGATCTTTACTTAATGTGACTTTATAGCTTGGAAGTCATGATACAAGCCATAATTACACATTGTTTTATGTATTCATTTGGTTTTCACACACAGGGTTGATATTTTATTAACATCTTTTGGTTATTGACTATACTTTCCAACATTAAGCATGAGGTGCTGAGATTAGATAAATACAATTTTGTTTGGATGAGGGAAGAAATGAAGTAGTTTAGAATGTAAAGTTATGAAGCGAGGGTTGTCAGGAAGAGGTGAAAATGCATTAACTCCCTTCTTTTCTTTTTATCTTTCACTGGATTTCCTTTTCCACTTGAGGCTGAAACTAACAAAGACGCATGCAACCTATTTACCTGTTAAGATGAACTGCACGACATGGTGTTCTTAAATCAGAACTGTGGGGTATAGCATCTGGTACTTCAGAGGCTCAAAAGACTGAAATTGTTACAATTAATACAGGCAAATGTGCAACTCATATAAACAAATATTCTCAGATTGGTGTGTAAATGAAAATGCCAATTTACTGATTTGTATTGGTAATCAGCGTGCTATAATGATAAAACATTGGTGTCCGGTGGACGGGGGATCCTGTTCCAAGAATTGAGGCAACTGAGAAACTTAATTAATAGTGAAAAACATACTCAGCGTATGTGGCACTAGGAGAATATCTATTTTTACTACAGCTGGCAGCCTAAAGTAGGATTTCCAAACCAGAGTACTTTGGGAGTATGTATCAGTATGTGGCAAAACCATGAGATAAACATGGTGCATTGCCTTAGAGTACCAATTTTACTACAAGATTGTATTTATTTTTATCGGGAATTGTTGACATTTAAGGATATTTATATTAAAACAAACACAATTATGCTATAGAATATGCAGAGGAATGCAAAATGCAAGTAGGCATTTTTAGATAAAACACGCACACAAATTATTTTGTAGGAAGCTTCAAGCCAGACAAAGAGGTGCAGTGCAGGCAGGATTGTGCAAAAAGAGCTATTTCTTCTCTTTGTAGTAAATGCTGGGGGAAAGTTTGTAAAGGATCTGCTGGCTGAGTTGATACCCTACTCCACAGAGAGGTAGGAGATACATCTCCACAGTGAGGGAGACACACTGACATATCCTTTCCCCCCAGCATATCTCTGGGCAGACTCCTTGCTGACCATTGTCCATTTGAACTCATCTTTACAGCCTCATTCATTCTTTTTCAATACACTTTCATAACTTTTCTAAATTTATAGCTTATCTTACATTGATTACATTTTAGGTTGACTGCTTCCTGATGATATATAAAGGGCACCTTAATCTTATGAATTACCTGTTTCTAAATCACAATGCAGGCTGAGTTACTTTATGAAAGGTTTTCTGGCTCCATCTCTATTATGTGGATTTTGATCAACCATGATTACCTGGATTGGACCATTTTGCCCTGAGTGTTTCTATATTTTCGTCACCCTTGTCTTAACTGTGTTTTATCCTAAGTTTTTTAGATAATATTTCTTTTCAGTTTTTATTCTTTGTTTCCATTCAATGACATACTTTTTGCATAATACTTACCTTTAAAATTTAAATGAAATAAGACCTTCTAAAGAAAAGCTAGATGTTTTAGTCTACATAGGTAACTGTTTAAATTAAAAAAATATTATTTTTCAATCTTTATGAAATCAAGCATTATATGATCAAAATTTACCAAATCATAGCCTGGAGGCCAACAGCTGCATGAGTTCAACGAATATTATTATTTGCTGTCTTTGTTTTGTTTTATTTTTTCCTTAGACTTTTTTATGGCTTAAATTATGACTAAAGTAATTGTATGAAGGCAAGTAAGGTCAGTGAGAAAAGATGGATGGGAAAGAAATCACATGGTCAATTGTGTGTCTTCTACAAAAAAATAATGTTCTAGCTCCTATGTCCACCCCTACCTCTTCCACCATTTCCATTTTATTTATTTCCTCTATTTTTATGGCACTTTTCTAAAACCAAATTAGGTGTTTGTTTCTGTTTATTTTCAATATTCTTATTAAAATTTAAGTTACAAGAGAACAAGGACTTTCTCTGTCTTGTTCACTCTGTTGTTACCACCTAGAATAGTACTTGATGACTCTCAGTATATATACATATAAATATATATATTTAAACTTCAGCACTGTTGACATTTTGAGCTGGATAAAACTTTGTTTGGGTGAGAGGGCTGTCCTGTGTGTTGCAGGATCTTTAGCAGCATCCATGGTCTCTGCCTTTTCATGTCAGTAGCACCCACTTCTCCAGGTTGTGATAAGCAAAGATTTATGCATACATTGCCAGATATTACCAGGAGGAAAGAATGTGGCAAAATCACCCCTGATTAAGAATTGTTGGCTTGATAAAATAAGAAGTCACCTGGATCTAATCCTATTCTCCTTCCCTTGTAAAGACAAATGAAAAGCAGAACCAAAGGACTTTATTTAAATAACCAAGTGAAATTTATGGATAGACAATCTACTTTTCCTGCAGTTAGAGGTGACATAGGTCAGGAATGTCACCAAGGCAATCCAAACCACATATGCAGATTGAAGATTAAGTTGGATAGGATGATTTTGAATGTTAGAATTCCTGGAGTGCCACAGCTCTTCATTTGTCACAGAGGTGATGCTACAGCAGGATTAGCTGTGACTATTTTAGCTTCTTTTGTTTTCTTTTTAATTGAACCATTGCAAATAGCTCAAGATTAGACCAAACAGATATCACTTGCATTTTTGCCTCAGGATTTTCATATTTTTTTAATCTAAGGGCAGATAAATCTACTCAGGAACTTACCTAGCTATATTAATTATAGTTGCAATATTAATAAACAGTTGATTTAAACATTTTTTTCTAGAATAGTATACTTCCCCCACTTTTACTCTTCATCTTTTTCCTTAACTCTTAATGAGAAGTTTATCATTCACTTATTTTCCATTAATTTCTATAACTCATCAGGCAGAGATAAGATTGTACATATTTGTAAGTTATCCAGGGATCAAAAAATTTAGCTCTTCTCTTGAAATTCATCACAGGAAAACATTAAGTTTGGGCAACACTAAACATTGTAAAACTAAAAAAGTAGAATTGATTTGCTATTCTTTAGTCTTATGGAAACACAATTACTGCTATCATGTATATATTTAGTGAGGAGTTATTTGACGATAGTGTTAGAATATATCAAAAATGAGATCACAATTTTATTCTTAAAACTTTGTTTTCAAATTATGATAATTTCTATTTATTTAAGGTTTATAATATGTGTAATAAAATAATAGGAATGATGCATGCGGTGGTCACTTTATGTTTTATGTTCTTTAATGAGACTACAGCCTGTGGTATTTGTTTATTGCTAACATTTTTTGTGAGTCCCTTAACAAGTCAGCTTATTACAATTAAATGTCTTTTACTAAACTGATTTGACACGTTTCCTTGCTTTAAGGTTCCAACTCCCTCACTCATTTTCTTCTGGCTCTCATACTTGTATGTTGCCATTTCTTGTGTCAATTTAAAACCAAACCCTTTGGCTTTTTTTAAAGAAGTGTTTTCCAGAATATGTTCATAGTGGCAATAATTTACATATTTCTGTGGTTCTGTAGGTTTACTCTGAACTTTTTGAAATGCCTTTTCATCATAATTTTCCACTATGTTGAAATTTTAAAAGTTAAGTATTTTGTGGGCTAATTATAGTTTTATTTCATATCCTTATCTGTCCCATAATATTTAGTCAACCAGTAATATGCTGACGTTTTCAATATTTTGACATAATTAAAATGTTTATATTTTAACAATAATGAGTATTAAGAATAAGCTGATAGTTTAACATATTTTTGAAATTTTGTTACAACCATCAGCAAAGTTTTCATTTAGATATTCAGGTCTGAACAAGATAATCTGAGTATAACCTAGTCTTTTTCTTGATAGGCTATCAAAATTATCAGATAAGTAGATCGGAGCAAAGGAATCCTCAGGACCTATGTGAAATTCAGCAAGATGTATCATATTAAATTAATGATTGCCTTGTGAGCAAGAGGAAAAAATATGACTGTGAACCAAGGGCAATTAGGTGAATAAGTCACTGGTTGTACATGAAAACCAAAGGATACTAATGAAAGGATATATATCAAGTTAGAATGTAATTGTCTCAGCTATGTCCTTGGCTCCAAAGTAGGAGTTGTATGAAAATATTGAGGACGTGTTCATTAAATTAGTGTATGATGCAAAGCTGGATCAAGTAGTATACACATTAAATAACAAGGTCCATTTTGAAAAGAGTTGCACTGATTAGAGCAGTGAATCAATTTAATAGAATAAAAATCAACATGTCATACATTAGTTCTTAAAAACAATAAAATAGGCAAGGATAAGGTTGTATGGATTAACAAAAGTGACTAGTCAAAACCAATTCATTATAGATTATTATATTTTTGATTTTAAATTAGTACATGTTTGTAAAAGAAAATTTAGCAAATATTAAAAAGAAACCAATAAAAATGACTCAAACATTTTCATGCACTTTATTTTCTGGCTTTACATACAAATTTATATTTTCCTCCATCATCCATTAACATTTTCATTTTTATGTGTGGAATGCATTTTCTCAGTTGTTTAAAATTTTATGTAAACTATATGATTATTATAGTATAGTATTATATGATTATATAACAAATCATATATGATTATTATATATAATAATTATGATATATGATATATCATATACATGATATAGTATATATAATTTGTAGAATATAAATTATGTATACATATAGTTCCCCTGAGGAATTAAATTATAAATTATAATTTTTATAATTTATATATATATATGCATGTGTGTGTATATATATTTATAGTTCCCCAGAAGAATACTATGTGTGATACTGAACAATACTAAACTCTGAATGTTTATGTATGCTTATAGGAGAATTTCATCAGTAGAATTATTGAATATTAGCTTCCATCATAAAGGATAATAATTGTTTTTTTAACAACAGAGAAGTACCATAAGAAAAGATACAATATTCTCTGAATTTCTATAAGTATATTAGAATAGTAAGATGTGGTTTGCTGAACTAATGGTAATATTTAATATTTTTCTGGTACTTGAGTATTATTTAATTGATAAAATATTTTATTCTTAATACTACTTTTATAATATAACTTATGAAACATCAGGTTCTTAATTTTCACTTCTGTATTCAGGGCAAATTACATCATGTGCCAACATTGTTTACATGTATGTTACATTTTTCTAGTTGTTTATATTTCTGTGAACATCACACATGAAATAAAATTTTGGTGGAGTAAAATTCTTAGTTCACAATCTTTATGAAAATCATTTCAAAATTCATTATAGATTTCTTAATTGACTTCTGGAATTGTATACTACAAGAGACAAATCTAATACCAGATAGATTTTATTCATATGCTTGAAACTTAGGACTACTATTGTTTCCTGAATGTGTGATAGAGTCTCCTTTATTTTTGTAATTCAAGCTAGATTACCAGTAGGATTCATAGAATAAGTTACTCTTCATTAATTTTGGCTGTCATTCAGAAATTGCATTAAATATGTATAGTTGCAGTTCAGGAATATTATCTTCTGTAATATTTAAATTCTTTTCAGAATGGAAATAATTTTTCAATTGTATTTCTATTTTTGATCCTCCAGGTCTGACCTATTTCTTCATTATTGTTTAGTCATTGTTGCTTTTCCTTTGCATTCTGAGAAGATGGATATGTTTCATATGCAGTACTGATTTAATTCTTTGCAGAGTCATTTGTAAATCTTGGTTGTGTTTTAAAATTTTTATTATTGTTTTTAATTTTTTTCAAATTCTTTTGTATTTTATATCCCTCTTTTAAAAATAATATCCTATTGCATTTTCTTCTTAATCTTATATCTCCTAATGGATTTTTGCTTCTATTTCAAAGATGGCATACTTTCCTCACCCTACTGAAAATGCAAAATAATTTTCTAAATTTTTTTTCAGTTCCTATAACTCTTCTTCAAAAATTCATCTTTCACAGAGTCTTCTTTTTTCCTTTTTCTGAAAGTTGTGTTTGTTTCTTAATGTGGGCCACGTAACCACTTTTTCATCTATATTCACACTCAGATAAGCACAGGGTAATATAATAATGTTTCTTGGGCCTTTTCTCTGTCAGTTTGATTAGAAGTTTCATGTTCAATTCCCAGCTTCTAATAGGCTTTCATCAGGTAATGTTTTGCTAGGCAATTTCTTCCTACCAATGGGAAACAATGGCAATAAAACGGCTACAGTCCCAAGTCTGACTACTGCTCACAGTGCTCATATATCTTTACTTGAGTGGGTAACACTTCTTATGATACCATCAGTACAAGTATCCACATTGGATCTAATAATATTCATGTGTCCTAATCTTCAAACTTATATTGAAATAGAGATACCTCTAATAAAGGGACATTGTATAATTTAGACTACGAGTAACCGTCAGCAGTTTTTTGTTTTTTGTTTTTTTTCCAAAAAACATTGCAACAATACGATAGAGACATTGTATTCCGGTTGACAATTATTTTGTACTTCTAAACCAAAGGATGTTGAGGCAGGGAGAAAGGATATTTCTATTTCTGTTCAGTGGGTCCAAACATAAATGAATTTTATTTTGTTCATAATTAATGGAAATCTTTGTGAACATCTGAAATTCTGGTAGATTGGACATCAGCTCTGTTTCTAGTTCTTGTTTCTAGTCATATGTTTCACAAAGTTTGCTGGGTCATAATAGGTATTTTGGAAGATGTGTGAGACTTCATCAGAGGGTGGACAAATGACACATCAAATAAAAAGTTTACTTAAAGTCTTCAAAACAGTTTTCAGCAAGAAATGTGATAATGGTATAAATAACAACTCAAGCAACAAACATAAATTTGTGGTTGTTAATATAATTTTTATATTTCCCATAAAGAGAGTGATATCATTTTGTTTTACTTTGCACTGGGATGGTCTGTCAATACATGAAGCTTTGTGTCCAATACTCAGCACACTCATTAGAAGGATAAACTAGGTATACTTCGAAATGGTTTGTCATTTTTCTGACTTCAGAAAAATGAAGATAATATAATGAAGTAATGATAATAAAAATAGGTGTCATATTGAGTACTAACTTGTAACAGATACTCTATCAAGTTTATCCATTCCTCCCTATAGTCTTAAAAAGAAGGTATTATTATCTCCATTTAAAGAGAAGAAAAGCAAGATCTCTAAGTGGTAAATGCTATTATTTTCCCATTTTACTCATTGGTAACTTGCTCAGTGATGCTTAGCTAGATAGCAGAAGAACCAGTGTTTGAGCCCAGAGGGCAATTTCAGAAATCTTAGTGTAACAATCACACTTTCATTAGTGGAGGATTGAGGAATGTATATACTTAAAGGAAGAATTTCTAATAAAATTATTCAAAGAGATAAAGAGTTAATATGAATGAAATAAATGCATTATCACAACTAATTTCTGGATAAATATGCTCTGGATAGCTGCTCAGAAAGGATGGTACAAAAGGGATTTAAGCTTTGATGGTAGATTGGATCATTTTGGCTTGAAAGTTCCTTCTAGACCTGAGATGCTGAGATTTTTATGACTTTATATTAGTTTAATAAAGTATTATCCACATTTTTCTCATTGCTTTACTTACTTTTCCAAGCTATCACTTCTCTTTGTTCATGTACCTCAGGTACTCCTTGCAACGCCAGGGGCAAATGAACTGTATGTATTGTGCTAGGGTGAAAAGGGCCTCTTTTGACACTTTTTCTTGAGGTTCCAGCATTTTTAGCAACATCACTGTGAAGAATGGAGAATTTTTAATTTGCCTTTAAGCTTCACTGAATAGTCTATAAAGGAAGGGATAGAGCTTCAAAATGTAAATCTGTGGAGCTCCACAGAAGAATGATGCATTTACTTTTGTCTTAGCCCATACTAGTGCACTCTGTTTTTCCATAACCTACAAAAAGTCATCTTAAGTAGTATCAAGTCTGAGAGAGAGAAGAGAAATCCCATTTTGGAATAATGAGAACTGTTTGATTCAATTCACCTCTGAATATGGAAGAACTTGTTTATGGTTTCAGATTCCTGAATTGCATCATGTATTTGTTACTGAATATTTTATTCTTCTCATAAATATCCTTTAAAGGCTTAGAAGTTGAATAAAGAAATCAATTTATTAAGAGAGTCCTGAAATCTTTGAACATGTTAAGCAGTTAAAAAATATGTGAGCTGGCTCAAATGTAAACACAATTGGAAAATATTTTGAAAAATTTACCTTCTTGTGCTCATTAATTTAAAAGATTAATAAATGGCAGATGATATTTTTATCCCATGAATAAAGCAAATTACATTAATTTATTCAATAGACATTTGTTAACTTTATATTAAAAGGGGAAGGAAACAGAAATAAGGACAAGGATTTGTTAGGGTTGAATTAAGCAAGAGGTTCAGATTGTTCAAATCACCTCGGAAGAGTTACATATCTTACTTAGGAATCAAGGTTTCAAGTACCCAAGAGGTACAGGATAAGGAGAAGTCGGGGACATTTCACATGGCTCTTCTTAACACTTTTTTTCCATATTGGACAAGCACTTTTTGGTCCAGAATAATAGATGTGGTCTGCGAGTGAGGTTTGTGGGTCTCCTCACATAGTGGTCCATAATATTTCTGTTATGAAATATCTGTTTTAGATCCAGATCAGCTTATTTAACATTCTTCAAGAAGCCATGAGTTCATCAGAGTTCATTTGAGAAAGCTAAGACATAGGTCTGGCCTATATGTGTATAGTGTTTTTAAAGTCTCAGTTTTAATTAATAATTTAAAACTTAAAGCATAGAGTATACCCATCCGTTTTAATTCTTAGCTTAAACATTTTCTTACTTAAAGGTTTTTCTTAAAATGAGGTATACATTTTCCTTCTTTCTTTAGTCATACTATCAAAGTCTTTATCTGTTTTTTTTTTTTTCACTTACTTTTCCTGGGGTTGTCAGTATGTTTATACTCTTGTATTTTAATATGCAGCTGTTACTCTTAAAAAAAGATAAAAGTACCAGGACCATGTAAATATTAAATATAGTTTTCAAAGTGTTTTTGTAAAGTGATGACAGAGCAGATTAATAAATGTGTTCTAAATGTTATGAGATTTTTAACTTTCCAGGTAGACACAGGTATACTTCAAAATGGTTTGTCACCATCAGTCCCCAATTTTTCATCCAAACAAAGAAGAGTTCCACACAGGTGTGAGATTTTACCAAATTAAGGTAAGTTGTGTAGCATTAAACATATTTTCTTTCTATACTAGTTGCCCATATCTATAATTTGTCCAAAGGACTCCAGCTATTTATTTTCCTACTCACAAAAGCATCTCATCTTTTATTGGCATAACTATGTAGGGTACAAGGAGAATTTTTACTGAGAAAAGTTTGCCTTCAGCTAGACTACAGTCAAGTGGAGATGATCAGATAATATTTTAGAAAGAAAGCAAAACAAAATAAACAAAAGCCATAGTTTTTTTTTTTAATAGGTCTTTAACTCATAATCCTAGAGATCATATTCCTTGGTTCATGTCTATGTGGACGTGAGGATTTTTAATTTTATTTATATACTGTGTACTGTAGCAAAATAATATAAAAACAAACATAGTATAATAGTTATTTCTAAAAGTAGAAAGTAAGATTATTAAGCACTTATCTTAAAAGCCAAGGAAGGCAAATGTGGTGATTTTCTTTTAATTGTCCTCATAATTCAGATTCCCAAGTGATTTTACTCTCTTTATCTGTGTTTATACGGTAAAAAGACCTGAAAAATAAAACTATCTCTTTAAATCGTGAGACTGGTATGCAAACATCTAGCCATTCTTTTTGAAGTCTTCTCAAAATTCCAATAGCTTACAGTTTTAGAATGACAGACAAAAATATCCCCTTCACAGGAAGTTGAGTGACTTCACTGAATTCTATTAACATTTATAAAATATCTCAGTAAACCTATATGCTAATGAATATATGAGAGAGACAGGTGTTTTGTTTGCATTGTTCTAAGAGAATATCAACTATTAAAGTTCTGTGACTTCTGCTGAAAACTCAGATTTGAAAATAAAATCATGTCAGCTTAATGAACACAATGGCCCAGGAGAATGACTTCTACAATTAAGATATGAAAATTCCTTTCTTAAATGAAATTGGCATCACATACACCGATTGGACAAAAATAATTTCAAATGTTGATACGGCTCTATATTTAAATCTATTGACTTTAAAATGTACAGCATGAGTCAGAACAACTGGTGCTTTTTTCTTGCACATTGAAGCCAGAAGTCTCTACAGATAGGAAAATAATTCTGTCCTGGGTCGTGTCCCATTTTTTTCCCCTCCAGAAGTACTTAAAGTACTTCTTAAAAACTCTTTTGGCTAACTTGTGAAAAAAGTTGACAGGCTTTATCTTCCAGTGATTTTTATGAAGCAACTTTTTGAGAACAAAGTCATGTCTTGAATGAATATGTATTTGTATTGAATATTTTTATGTTTTGCTGTTATGTAGCCAGAGCCAGAGGTTGGAATTATAAGCGTTCTAGAGAGAATTTCTTTGAAATATATAAGAAAGGAAAGGATAATGGAAGAAAATATTTTTATCAGCCGACTGCGCTCTTAGCCAACATATATTAAAAATAGTTTTGTTAGCTATTTTTATATCATGAGTATCTAGGTAAAATATGCAGGTCAAGAAATACTTATTTCATGGTAATAGTTACATACAGCAACAAATATGTTCTATTACTATTAGTATTTAACATAGATATTTATACTGAATTTCTGAATCAGTGATCAATGAGGGGTTCTTTTCTGTTGTAAAATTTTACATTTTGAAGTAAAATGTAAATACTTTGAAATGCATTGTTTTCAAGTAGGCGGTTCGGTGAAGTTTAACTAATGTAACAAATCCTTGTAGCCAGCACTTCAATCAAGATAAAATACCTGTACATCTCACCAGTTAATTCCTGTTCCCTTATATCAGGCAACCACTGTTCTGATTTCTATGGTTACAGGCTAGTTTCACTTGTTCTTGAATATCGCATATAAAATCATACACTTGTAACATCATACACTTTCATCTGCTTTAGTTCATTCAATATGTGGGAGAAGCATCCATGTTATTACATGAATTAGTAGCGTATCTTTTTATTGATAAATAGTACTTCATAATATAAATATACTATAATTCATTTGTCCATTCTCCTGGTGACAGGCATTGGGTGATTTACAGTTTTTAACAGTTATTAATAAAGTTGCTGTAAAAATGTGCATACAAATATTTTGGCATAGATATATTTTTATCACATAAATTTGCACGAGTAGAATTGTCAGATCCTCAGGTCAATGTAGGCTTAGATGCTAAGTGGTTTTCCAAAGTGACTGGACCATCTTAAAATTCCACCATCAAAGTAAGAACATTCTACTTGCTCTACCTCCTTGCCAACATTTGAAATTTTTAGTTTGTAAAATTTTAGATATTTTAATATGTACGTAATAATATCTTAATGTAATTTAAATTTTCTTGATTACCAATAATATTGAGTATTTTTCATGTACTAATTGACCTTTCATGTATCTATCTTTGTGAAATCAATATGTCATTTTGGGCTACTTTTTTATTGGGCTGTTTGTTATTTACTGAGTTATAGAGTTTCTGTCTATATTTTAAATATGAGTTCTTTGTGAGCTTAGATCTGATAATAGTTTCGCCTAATGTGTGTCTTGTCTATTTATTTTCTTAATGGTGTCTATTGAAAAGCAGACATTTTAACTTTGATGTTGTCTGATTTATTAATTTCTATGGCTAATGCTATCTATATACCTTCTCAAAGAGATCTCTGCTTTCCCCTGGTTTGGAAAGATATTCTCCTTATATTTCTTTTCCTATGCTATAACTTATACATTTATGTCTATGATTCACATCTACTTAAATTTTGCAGATGGTGTGAAATGGAAATTGTGATTTATTAATGTTTTGTGGGTGGTATGAGTTTTTGAGTTTTGAGTTTCATGAGTTTTGGCAAATGTATTTATCAAATACATTTGTGAGATGAGGGTTGTGAGTTATTATTTTTCCCAAAGGATATCCAGTTGCTCCATCCTTTGTTGAAAATACTTCATTCCTCCATTAAAAGGCTTTGATGTCTTTATTAAAAAGCAATTCATAGTATAAATATGAGTCTTTTCTGTACTGTCTATTCTCTTCCCCTTATCTGTTTATCCATCTTTAAGCCAATATTTTACTCTCTTCATTACTGTAGCTATACAATAAATCTTGAAGTTAGGTAGTATAACTATGGGTGCAGAAAACCACCATGGCACATGTATACAAATGTATACCCACAAACCTGCATGTTCTGCACATGCAATCCAGAACTTAAAGCATAGTAAAAATTAAATTAAATTTAATTAAATTAGAAAAAATACTTTGTTATTTTTGGGCTTTTGTATAATTATATTCATTTTAGAAACAATCTATGTCTTTCTCTTTCTTTCAATATATAAACACAGGGCCAGGTGCAGTGGGTCACACCTGTAATCCAAACACTGGGAGGCTGAAGCAGGAGGATCGTTTGGGGTCAGGAATTTGAGACCAGCCTGGGGAACATAGAAAGTCCTCAATTCTACAAAAAGTCAAAAATTAATTGGGCATGGTGGTGTGCCCCTCTAGTCCTAGCTACTTAAGCCCAAGAGGTCGAGGCTGCAGTGAACCAAATCATGCCACTGCACCCTAGCCTGGGCAATGGAGCAAGACACACTGTTTCAAAAAATAAGCAAACAAATACCTATAAATATAAATACATGTATATATGCATACATTTATACAGATCTATATATATACATGTGTATGTATGTCTATACATATATGTAGATATATACACACATGCACATACAGATACACATATATGTATATTCTGTCAAAATTGAGTTGGATCCATAGATCAATTTGGGAAGAAATGATGTATGTATGTGGCATATATCTTCATTTATTTATTTGTTGATCTTCTCTCAGCAGTTTGCTATTGTTTGCATGATTTTTGACACTATCATGAATGGAATTGCTTTTTTGTTTTTATTTTCATTTTCATTTGTTTGCTGCAAGTGAATAGAAATATAACTGACTTTTGTTTAGGAGTCTCAAATATTGTAACTTTCCTAAACCCACTATTAATTATTGTATTTGCTTTGTAGATTCCTTGGGTTTCATTTTTTCCTAGAATATTATTTCCTCTATAAATTGAAGCAATTTTATTTCTTCTATTCCAAAATGTATTTGTCTTCCTTGCCCTATGTCACTGCTAAAACCTCTAATAAAATATTGATAAAAATGGAAATGGTGAGAGCACACATCTATTCATTGTTTTGGCTCTTAGGGAGAACAAGTATAGTTTTTCATTATTAAGTACAAAGTTAGCTGTAAATTTTTTGGTTTATGCCCACTGCAAATTGAGGAAGATTTCCTCTATTCTATTTTATTATCAAGAGTGGGTACTACATTTTATCAAGTACTTTCTCTGTATCTATTAAGATGGCTAGTGTCTTCCTTTATTCTTTTAATATGGTGAATTACACGACTCAATTTCAAATGTTAAAATATCCTTACATTATTTTTTTAAATTTTTATTGTGGTATGATTGCAAATCAAATTCTGTATATAAAAGCTAGACACTTTGATATTTTGATACATATATACATTGTGAAATCATTCCTGCAATCATGCTAATTACCTTACACAGTTAGCTCTGTGTATGTGTCAGTGTGTAGGGATGTGGTGGGATCAGAATATTTAAGAGCTACTCTCTTAGCAAATTTCAAATGTACATTACATTATTATTAACTATATTCCCCATGCTGTACAATAGATCGCCAGAGCTTATTTATTTATTTTTTCTATCTTTAAAACCATC
The DNA here is from genome assembly GCF_049350105.2 of Macaca mulatta. NCBI lineage: Eukaryota > Metazoa > Chordata > Mammalia > Primates > Cercopithecidae > Macaca > Macaca mulatta. The sequence goes on from NC_133411.1 coordinate 98,526,123, forward strand.
TTTATTTTTTAAATTTTTTAAGTTTTATTTTAGGTTCAGGGGTACAAATGCAGGTTTGTTACATAGGTAAACTTGTGTCATGAAGATTTATTGCACAGATTATTTCATCATGCAGGTATTAAGCCTAGTATCTACTGGTTATTTTTCCCAATCCTCTCCCTCCTCTCAACCTCTGACCTCTGAAAGCCCCAGTGTGTATTTTTCACTTCTATGTATCCATGTGTTCTCAACATTTAGCTCTTACTTATAAGTGAGAACATGTGGTATTTGGTTTTCTGTTCCTGTGTTAGTGTGCTAAGGGTAACGGCCTCCAGTTCCATCCATATCCCCACAAAGGACATGATCTCGCTCTCTTTATGGGTACATAGTACTCCATGATGTATATGTACCACATTTTCTTTGTGCAGTCTATCATTGTTGGACATTTATATTAATTCCGTGTCTTTTCTATTGTGAATAGTGCTGTAATGAACATATGTGTGCATGTGTCTTTATAACAGAATGATTTATATTCCTTTGGATACTTACCCAATAATGTGATTGCGGAGTAGAATGGTATTTCTGTCTTTAGGTCTTTGAGGAATTGCCACACTGTCATCCACAATGGCTACACTAATTTACACTCCCACTAACAGTATTCCCTTTTCTCCACAACCTTATCAGTATCTGTTGGTTTTTTTTTTTTTTACTTTCTAATTATAGCCATTCTGACTGGTGTTAGATGGTATCTCATTGTGGTATTGATTTGCATTTCTCTAATGATCAGTGATGTTGAGCTTTTTTTTTTTTTTTAAATAATTGCTGGAGCATGTATATCTTCTTTTGCCAAGTGTCTGTTCATGCTCTTTGCTTACTTATTTATGGGATTGTTTTTTTCTTGTAAATTTGTTTAAGTTCCTTATAGATGCTTGATGTTAGACTTTTGTTGGATTCATAGTTTGCAAGATTTTTTCTCTCATTCTGTAGGTTGTCTGTTTACTCTGGTGATAGATTTTTTTTTTCCCACTGTGCAGAAGCTCTTTAGTTTAATAAGATCCCATTTGTCAATTTTTGCTTTTGTTGCCATTGCTTTGGGTGTCTTCTTCATGAAATCTTTGTCTGTGTCTGTGTCCTACACTGTTTTCGAAAGTTTTTTATATTATAGTTTTGGGTTTTATATTTAAGGCTTTAATCCATCTTACTTTAATTTTTGTATATGGTGTAAGGAAGGGGTCTAGTTCAAATCTTCTGCATATGGCTAGCCAGTTATCCCAGCACCATTTGTTGAATAAGGTTTTTGTCACGTTTGTTGAAGATCATATAGTTGTAGGTGTGTGGTCTTATTTCTGGGTTCTCTGTTCTGTTTTATTGGTCCATGTATCTGTTTTTGTACCAGTCCCATGCTGTTTTGGTTACTGTAGCCCTGTGCTAGAGTTTGAAGTTAAATAGGGTGATGCCACTAGCTTGGTTATTTTTGTTTAAGATTGCCTTGGCTCTTGGGGCTCTATTTTGGTTCCATTTGAATTTTAAAATAGCTTTCTCTAGTTTCTGTGAAGAATGTCAATGTTGATTTAATAGGAATAGCTTTCAATTTATTAATTGCTTTGGGCAGTATGGCCATTTTAATGATATTGATTCTTCCTGTCCATGAACATGGAATGCTTTTTCATTTGTTTGTGTCTCCTCTGATTTCTTTGAGCAGCGGTCTGCAGTTCTCCTCGTAGAAATCTTTTACCTCCCTAGTTAGCTGTATTCTTATGTATTTTATTCTTTTTTTTTTTTTTCTTTTGAGATGGAGTCTCGCTTTGTCACCCAGGCTGGAGTGCAGTGGTGCAATCTCAGCTCACTGCAAGCTCCGCCTCCCGGGTTCACGCCATTCTCCTGCCTCAGCCTCGGAGTAGCTGGGACTACAGGCGTGCACCACCACGCCCGGCTAATTTTTTGTATTTTTAGTAGAGACGGGGTTTCACCGTGTTAGCCAGGATGGTCTGGATTTCCTGACCTCGTGATCCGCCCGCCTCGGCGTCCCAAAGTGCTGGGATTACAGGTGTGAGCCACCGCGCCCGGCAATGTGTTTTATTCTTTTTGTGGCAGTTGTGAATGGGAGTTTGGTCCTGATTTGGCTCTCAGCTTGACTGTTGGTATATAGAAATGCTAAGGGTTTTTGCACATTGATTTTGTGTCCTGAAACTTTGCTGAAGTTGTTCACCAGCTTAAGAAGCTTTTGTGCAGAGACTGTGGAGTTTTCCAGATATAGGATAATGTCATCTGCAAACACAGATAATTTGACTTCCTCTCTTACTGTTTGGATACCCTTTATTTCTTTCTCTTGCTTGATTGCACTGGCCAGAACTTCCAATACTATGTTGAATAGAAGTGATGACAGAGGGCATCTTTGTCTTGTGCCAGTTTTCAAGTAGAATGCTTCCAGCTTTGGCCCATTCAGTATGATGTTAATTGTGAGTTTGTTATATACGGCTCTTATTATTTTGAGGCATGTTCCTTCAGTACCAAGTTTATTGAGAGTTTTTAACATGAATGAATGCTGAATTTTATCAAAAACCTTTTCTGCATCTATTGAGATGATCACGTGGGTTTTGTCTTTAGTTCTACTTGTGTGATGAATCACATTTATTGGTTGGCATATATTGGACCAACTTGCATCCTGGGGATGAAGCCTACTTGATCATGGTGAATAAGGCTTTTGATGTGCTGCTGGACTCAGTTTGCAGGTATTTTGTTGATTTTTGCACCTATGTTCCTGAAGGATATTGGCCTGAAGTTTTCTTTATTTGTTGTGTCACTGCCAGGTTTTGGTATCAGGCTGTTGCTGGCCTCCTAGAATGAATTAGAGAGGAGTCCCTCCTCCTCCATTTTTTGGAATTGTTTCACTAGGAATGCTACCAGTTCTTCTTTGTACATCTGGTAGAATTTAGCTATGAATCTGTCTGGTTCTGGAATATTTTTGGTTGGTAGGCTATGTATTACTCCTTTAATTTCAGAACTTGTTATTGGTCTTTTCAGATCTCTAGAACTTATTCACCTTATAACTGAAAGTTTGTACCCTTTGACCAACATCTCCCCATATTCCCCAACTCCCAACTTCTTATAACCACCATTCTACTCTTTCTATAGTTTGACTTTTTAAAATTCCATATATATGTGAGCACATCCTTGTTTCTCTGGACCTCTGGGTTTACCTATGCTTTTTGCAAATGTCAGGACCTCCTTTTTAAGGCTGAATAATATTCTATTTTATGTACGTATGTATATACACATATATGAGTTCTACTAATTTACCTTTTCACCAACAATTTATAAGTGTTCCCTTTTCTTTATATCCTCACCAAAACTTGTTATCTTTTGACTTTTTGATAATATTATTCTAATAGGTGTGAGGTAATATCATTTTAAAAAATATTTTATTTTAGCTTTAATTTGACAAATCATAATTGCATATATTTATAGGGTACAATGTAATGCTTTTATATATATAAAATACATTGTGGAATCAAATGAGGGTAATACATTTTGATTTGCATTTCTTTGATAATTTATAATGTTTAGCACATTTTCATATCCTATTAACCATTTTAATGTTTTCTTTAGAAAAATATCTGCTCAGGTCCTTTAGTCATTTTTTAATTGGGTTATTTGACTTTTTTTTTTTTTTTTTTTTTTTTTTGCTATTGAGTTGTTTGAGTTTCTTAGATATTTTGGATATTAACCCCTTATCAGATATATGGTTTAGAAACATTGTCTCCCATTTCATGGGTTGCCATTTCATTGTGTTGATTGTTTCCCTTGCTGTGCAGAAATATTTTAGTTTAATATGATCCCACTTATTTGTTTTTGCTTTTGTTGTCTATGCTGTGGGGTCATATCCAAAAAATAATTGCTAAGACAAATTTCATGAAACTTTGCCCAGTGTTTTCGTGTAGGAGTTTTGTGGTGTCAGGGCTTATATTTAAATATTTAAACCATTTTGTGTTGATTTTGCCTATGATGTAGGATAAGAATCCAATTTATTTATTTGCATGTGAATATCCAATTTTCCTAACACCGTTTATCAAGACTGTCCTTTTCCCATTGTGTATTATAGACAATTTTGTCAAACATTAGTTGACTGTATACACAGGGTTTCTTTGCTTTCTATTTTATTCCATCAGTCTGTGTCTATGTTCATGACGGTAGCATACTGTTTTGATTACTGTATTAATATAATTTGAAGTCAGGAATTCAACAGGATATTCAAAGGATCAAACACCATGATCAAGTAAGATTTATCCCTAGGATGCTAGAATGGTTTAACATATGCAAGTCAATAAATGTGATATACCACTTTAAGAGAATGAAGAACAAAAATCAGGATCATGTCAATAGATACAAAAAAAAAAGCACTAAGTAAATTGAACATCCTTTCATAATAAAAACTCCTAACAAATTAAGTATAGAAGGAATGTACTTCAATAAAATAAAGGCCAGTTATTGCAAGCCTGCAGCTAACATCATGCTAAATAGTGAAAAGGGATAACTTTTCCTCTAAGATCGGGAACAAGACAAGAATGTCCACTCTTGCCACTTCTGTTCAACATAGCACTGGAAATCATAGCCAGAGCAACTAGGCAAGGAAAAAAAACATCCAAATTGGAAAAGAAGTAAAATGATCTCTGTTCCATATGACCTTATCTTATATACAGAAAACCCTAAGACTACCAAAAATCTGTTAAAATTAATAAATGAATTCAGTAATGTTGCAAGATGCAAAATCAACATACAAAAATCAGTTTTGTTTCCATATGCTAACAATGAATTATCCAAAAAAATTAAGAAAATATTTTTATTTACAATAGCATCAAAAAGAACAAAATGCTTAGTAATAAATATAACTGAAGTGGAGAAAGATATGTACACTGAAAACCGTAAAGGACTGACAGATAAAATTGAAGACACAAATGGCAATATATTCTATGTTCATGGGTCAGGAGGATGAATATTGTCAAATATTTATGCCACTCAATGCAATCGACAGACCCAATGCAATTTCTATCAAAATTCCAATAGCATCTTTCACAGAAATAGAAGAAATAATACTAAAATTTGTATGCAGTTGCTAAAGACTTTAAATAGCTAATATGATCTTGACTAAAGAAGCTAGAAACATCAAAATATTCTTAATATATTCTTATGATAAGCATCACTTGGTTATAATGTATTATTTTACATTTTGCTAAATTTGAATTGCTTTTATTTACTTAAGATGTTTGTGATAATGTTCCTGAAAGATACTAGAATTTTTTTTCTTGTTATATCTTTGTATGGCTTTGGCAACAGATTTATGCTCACCGTGTAACAAGTTCAGAAGAAGTTTTCTCTCCTTTTTGATTAAGTAGATTATGCAAGATTGGTATTATTCATCTCTTAAATATTTCATAAAATTCGGAGAAACAATTTGAGCATAAAGTTGTTTATTGGTATAAGACTGTTTATATTTCTAGTAGTAATTTCTCTTTTCCATCTTTTGGTTCATTATTTCTAGGGGTTTATCAATTTTATTATCTTAGCAAATAGGCAACTTTTTGCATTATTAATTTTGGATGCTTCTTGTCTTCTTCTATTCCATTAATTTCTACTGTCATATTTACCATTTCCTTTATTCAAATTGCTCTCTCTTAGATTGGAAAATGTTGTTATTGAGTTTAAGCCTTTCTTCTTTTGTAATATCAACAATTGAAGCTATTAACTTCCATTTTAGCATTGCATTAGCCACATCACATATATTTAGATATGTTGCATTTTAGTTATTAATTTAGTTCAAAATATTTTCTAATTTCCCTTCTGACTTCTTTGAGCCATCAGCAATTTAGAAAATGTATATTAATTTTAAATTATTTCTGTATTTTAAAATATTTTATTATTACTGGTTTTAATGTAATTTTGAAATTTATTGAGATCAATTTTATGGCCCAACATGTGGGCTATTTTTGTGAATATTTCATATCTATTTGGAAATAATTTGTCTTCTATGTTGCATTTTATAACACAGGTATAACATTGCTATATAAATTATTATCACATTTATACAAATTTATTATTTTTTGTATTCTGGGTACATTGTTCATTTCTCATTATAAAATCAATCCTTTTACCTCTAGTGAAACCCCTTTTCTTTAAGTTGTTTAATATTAATAAAGTCACCTTAGTTTTCTCCTTCATAAAGGTGGCATAATATGTTTTCAACCCCTTGCATTCAGTCTACTTCTTATCTGTATGTTTAACTATGTCACTTATAGACTGCCTTTAATTATAGTTTGTTTTCAAATAAATTCTAAAAATATCTGCTTTTAATATGAATGTTTTGTCCATAGACACCTATCATTAATCATGTGTTTGGATTTAAGTCAGCTATTTTTTTCAGGGTGTTTTAAAAATAATTTAATCTTTCTCTTTTCTTCTGTCCCTCATTCCTGGTTTTATCCAGATAAACCTAGTAAGTTTTAGTGTTTCACTTTAATGACTTTATTTTCTCTTTACTTGTTTCTATCTTTATTATTTTTTCATGATTGCTGATATTAGAGTATGTTTCCTTGATGTATCAGTCTATATTGATAGCATAGTTTTCTACATTTACATACATATTTGTCATTCCCAGTGATCTTCATTTAGTTCCAATCATTCTGAATTTCCAACTGCTATCATTTTCCATAAGCTTTAAGAACGTCCTTTTGAATTTCATGTAGTTTAGGTCTTCTGGGAATGAATTCTCTCAACTATTTTTCATCTGAATATATGTTCATTTCAACTCATTTTGGATGGATATTTTCACTGGATATAAAATTTTATGGCACATTTTTCTTATTCCAAAATGTCATTACATTTTATTCTGGCCAAAATTATTTTTATAAGAATTCAGCCACAATTTATACCATACATTATTTACATCATATTGTTTTTATGAATACAATGCATTTTTTTTCTTTTACTATTTTTAAGATTTTCTTTTTATCTTTTATTTGTAGCAGTTTTTGCTATGATGTTATTAGGTATGGTTTAACTTGAATTTCTTCTGTTCATGTTTTTCTCATCACATTTTGGAAAATGTTGATCCATTATTGCTTGAAAGATACAGAACGTCTCTCTCTCCAGAGCAGAGGGCAGGCATGATTACCAATCATTATAAAAGATCCAGGTTACCTAAGCTTGGGGTTTCTTTCCTGAAACACAACCCACTGTGTGTGCTGGTATCCACCTAGGACCATCTGCCTTATCCTATGGGATTCGGAGGCATGGGAAATGGATACAAATATGCTTGTGCTGATGTTATTTCTTGTATTTTGAGTAATAAAGTCATTTATTTGTAATCTATAAGTTTAATGTCTTCTACTAACATCGACTGAACTGACATAGGCTAGTTGCTTGCAAGTTGTGTAAAATCCCAGAGCCTTCACAGGTCTTGACACCACCGCACTGGAGAGACCTCTGGTGCTGAAGTTAGCCTCTTAGTGATCCTCGTAAGATGCCAAACCCTCTAGACCAGCCCATCTGCCAGTTGAATATGACCAAGTGACTTTAGTCAACACCGCAAGACCAGAAGAATTGCACAGCTGAGCAGTTCCCATCAAATAATATTGAAATAGTCATTGGTTTAAGCCAGTATATTTTGAGATACTTGGTGACACAAATAAAAAACTAAAACAATTTGTTACAAACTCTTTAGTTGAAATTTTATAGTACTCAGACAAAATGTAATATGCCAGTAATAAACATAATAACAAAACTCTTAAACATTTTTAGGTTTTTTTCTTAAAACATCCCAATTTTAATAAATTGTTCTTTCTACAAGGATAAAAATTAACTATGATATCATACTCTTTTAAGGAGATCAATGAATAAGTGAGACTATCCCATAGGATAGGAGTGTAAGGAGTGGAAAGAAGATATAACAAGAAATTATTATATTATCACATGTGAAGAATATAACTCCATTTTTATAATTATGTATTCTTTTTATTCATCCAACAGATATTAATAAGTATAATAGTTTTCCTTCAAATAGAGAGATACTAGATGAGAAAGAGAGATGTGGTTGTTAATTTTCAGTGTTAACTCGTCTAGGTTAAGGCATACCCAGATAATTGGTAAAGCATTATTTCTAGGTGTATCTGTGAGAATGTTTCCGGAAGACATTGGCATTTTAATTAGTGGACTGAGTAAGAAAGATCTACCCTCAGCAGATGTGAGGAGGCAACATCCAATAGGCTGAGACCTGAATATATCGAAGAGGCAAAGAAAAGGAGAATGTGCTCTTTTGTCTTCTCCTTCAAGCTGCGACACCCGTCTTCTCCTGCGCTTGTTCCTCAGAACTCCAGGCTTTCTGGCCATTGGACTTTGGAACTTACACCAGTGGCCCCTGAGTTTTCAGACTTTTGACCTCAGATTGAGTGTTACACCATTGACTTCCCAAGGCCTTCAGACTTTCACTGAGCTATGCTATCAGCATGCCAGGATCTCCAGCTTGCAGACAGTCTATTGTGTGACTGCTTAGCATCCATAATTGTGTGAATCAATTACCCTAACAAATTCTGTCTTATCTATCTATCTAATTATCTATCTATCTATCTATCTATCTATCTAACTATCTATCTATTATCTATCTAATCTATCTCCTATTGGTTCTGTCTCTGGAGAACCCTGACTAATACAGAAGCCTTAGGAGAAGTTATATTTTCATTGTCACATCTCTTTAAGAACTAGTCACTGTCACTAAAGCACCAAGCATGAGAGCTTCCTAGATAGTTAATATAGAATAATATGAATTTGTATAAAATTATTTATCTCTGAATCTAATAACTTTACAGCAGAAAAATAGCCTCTTTTATATATTAGTCATAAATTTAATGAAATAATTTATATTTGCATTTCAAAACCATAAAGGTTCTTATGGATATCATTTAAATGAACAGTGTAGCAAACTTTCTAAATGTCTATAATGCATAAAACACTATTCTAGGCATCATTATTTGACAGTATCAAATAATAAATAATATGTGGAATATATATTCAAGGAATTCATAGCCAACTAAGTCATATGACATTATATAAAATTTTAGTAATATAAAACTATCATTAAGTAATTTATTTTTGTGTTTCTTTTCAGAACAAAAAAGTATTGAGTTGTCTTATAAAGATAAATATGAGAAACTTGGGGAGAACCAAAAATAAAGATCAGAATAATATACAGTCATAAAAACATGAGTTATGGAGCTTCAAAATAAGAAGGTATGTTCTTTTACTTGAAAAACATTTTATTGTATTAGAGGATGATTAAAAAGAAATTATATTCAGAGAAATTTGGAACCAAAAAAACACATTCTGGACAAGGAACTACAATTGAAATAAGTTTGCCAAAGTACAGAAACAAGGAAGCAAAAGGTCTAAAAATGCAACATCTGATTGACACAAAGAAAGTATAAAAAATTATCAGTTTTTTTTTTTTTACTGTCTCAGTCATTTTTAGTTTGAAGTAACTAAAGTGCACCCCATTATCATAAGCAAAAGAGGGAATTTGTTATCAGTTTGCAGGTGTTCCTCACAAAACACTGGCTCTGCTCATCGATGTTTTAATCTCTCATCTCTAGCATAAGAGCATTACCAATGTGTTTCCATCTCAGTGTCAAATTCCATTAGGAGGACATTTTATAGGTTCAACTTGGGTGAGTGTTCTATGCCTAGGTTCATTTCAATGGGAGAATTTCTCTGAGATGATGGTGGGGTTGGGCTGACACTTCAAAAAATCTACAAATGCATTTCATTGATAGTGGGAGTATAAAATATTTGAGGAGAGAGTAATCACATGGCCAGGGCCGTGCTTGGAGAACATACATCCAACTTCAGTATGATTGGAGGGAGGGACAATCGGAAGTAGAAGCAGTCCTTTGGGAAACTCTCAGAATTGTTTAGGAGAAAGCAGATCCATTAGAACAGCAAGAATAGAAAAGCAGAAGAGTGGGAAGATGCCAGGTAGTGTAGCATAAAAATAAGAGAGAACTAAGGACTATGTATGGATTATTTTGTTTAATTTTCACAATAACTTCCATAAGACATTTTCCAAATGAGATGTAGAAACTAAACTATTTGAGTAGAAAATGAAGGAGCCAGGATACAAATCCAGATTTGTCTGATTCCATTACTTCATATTACTTCGTCATTTAGAAGTTAAGAGAGACAAAAGTGAAAAATACATCATATTATACATCAAAGATGTAATTATATTTAAAAATGCTCCCTAATTTATATTGATTTAAATTACCTATTATTTATCTTTAGCTGTGGAAAGAGAAATAAGGGAAACTAAAAAAAATTTTGGTGACTTACATAAGCTAAGCATTTCATTGCTGTTTTCATGTACAACAGTCCATTTCATAAGCATAACATTCTTTGAAGCACTTAATTTTATGTCCAATGTAGAGTTGAATAAATGGTGGTTAGGTGGCTGAACAATGATTATCATCAAGATTGAGTTCCATTTTACTTACACAATGCTCTCACATTCCTCTTTTAAAAGCACCCAATTTTGTTTTGTATTTGACATCAGTTCTAAATAATTATTCTGCTTGTTAGCAAATATAAAAGTTGTTCCTGATTGTCTAAAATCTTTGGGAATACATACTTATGTAGAATAATTTTAAATATTTTAAAATTTCTTATAATCCTTGAAATACTTTTACAAAAAATTTTCTGTAAAAGAATCCCTCATTAGTCTTTGTATCAAAAGGTCTTAAGAGGATAGTTATTATATGCCACTTAAATTTCTTTAATTATAAGTTAAATCTGTTTTTTCTTCTTTTCCTGTGCAGCAACGTGGCCTTTAAGGAAAATATTTTTCAAAATATTTTTCTATTTCATAGAAAAATTTAAAGGTAATTGAGCTTGAAATCAAAATTTATGAGCTACAATGAGTTGTCACATATTCTTTCAAATTTTCATTAGTAAACTATAGGAAAGACTCCTAGGCTAGGGACTGAAGGGTTAATGTGGTCTCTGGCTTTTGCCATTATGAAACATGTGACATAGAGTACTTTCTCAAGACTCCTGTCTTCCCTTATATATAAGATGAAGATCTATTTAGCCATTAAGCTACGTTCTGAGTCTCAATGTTACGTGACTTAATAGTTATATGATTTCAAGTTTCCTTGTAGATTACATTTTATGTTAAAAATTTCTGGATCATGTACTCTATGTAAAACACTATGAAAAGTGATATTGAGGTCTGTGGTAGATGGCATAGTAGCCCACAAATGACCGACCATAATTCGCTAAACCTATGATAAGAGGGGATTAATGTTGCACATGAAATTAAGATTGCTAATCAGCTGACTTTGAGATGGGAAGGGTCATCAGGATGATACAGGTGAGCTCAATCTAATCACAAGAGTCCTGATAAGTGAAAGAACAGATAGAGCCATGAGAATCAGAGTGATACAATGTGAGAAAGTTTCAAATGGCCATTGCTGTCTTTGAGGATGGAAGGGGGACACAAGGCAAGGAACTAGGCAGTGTCTAGAAGTTGGAAAAGGCAAGGAAGAGGATTCTCCCCTACAGCCTTTGGAAGGAACATAATCCTGACAATCCTTTATTTCATCCCAGTGGAACCCATTTCTGACTTCTGACCTCAAAAAATATAAGATATTTGTGTTTTAAGCCACCAAATTTATGGCAATTTGTTATACCACCAATAAGAAATTAACACATGTCACAAATGTTAAAAAAATACAATATTTGCCTTCAAAGAGTTTACATTTGGCATAGGAAATAAGCTGTGTGTACATGGAGTTTCTGCAAGGTAGAATATGACAAATATATAAAAGGAAATGATTTAACATTTGCTGAACTCAGCCTATCATCTAGTAAATTCAATGACAAAGAGCACAATAAATGCATTAATTCGCCATGGTGCTAGGCTCAAGCATATGGTAAAGATCAAAATTCAACACTACTCTGCTCGCTATGGGCCTTAGAATCTCATGCAGATAAACAAATACTACTTTCAAAAATCACACAACTAAAATATAAACTTGCAAATATAATAGCTAATAAGAAAGAAAAACACGTGTTTTCCTCAATGCATTTAATGGTAGAATTTGGAATAAACAGGAAGGTCACAGAAAACCTTTCTAAAACTGTCATCATTGAGTTAAGGTCTGAAGGATAAGTAAGGGTTTTTTAATCAAAGAAAGGAGATGAAAGCATTTCAGCCATATTGGTAGGAGGAAAGATGGTCATCACAAAGGACTAAAAGAATGTTTACTGTGACTGGAGATGAGAGAAATGGGTAAGCTGGCTATGAAAAGAGGCCGAATACATAGAGATTTTGGTCTGACCATACAGGGCCACTTTAAGAAATTTTACATTATTGTAAAACCAGTAGAAAAACATTGAATAGTTTTAAATAAAGCAATGAATAATCAGATTTGCATGACAGCAAGAGGACCTTTTCTAAATTGTACATCTGTGTGGATATACACACATAGGCCTGTTATAACCATGCCAAAGATAATGGTAGTCTGCACTTCACTGAGTGCATATATATATGGAAAGAAGTCAGGAGACTTTTGTGATACTGAATTGACTTGATATGAAGTAAGGAAAAAAGAGTGTTTTAAGAAGCAGAGTGATCAGTACAGAATGGTGATACAATCAATACATAAACAATTAAAAATAACGAACTCCAATTTAATGCTTACAAGTTGCCAAGTACATCCTTAGCACCTTATACGGATTAGTTTATTTAATACTCAGAGCAACCTTAAAAGATGAATACTGATATTCTCACAATTTTGCGTATAAGGATACAGAGGAGCAGAGAGGTGAAGAAAGTTCCCAAGGTCACACAGCTAGTATGTGTAGCATCAAGCATTTGCACTCAGGAAGTCTCTCCTTTTTACTACAGCTATGAAAATTATGCTTGATTTAATATCAAGGAGGTCATTAGGCACTCGTGTGAGAGCTGTTTCAGTAGAACAATGCAGATAGAAACCATAAAATATAGATTGAACAGTGAGTGGCTATTGACTTTCATTTTCTCAGAAAAGTAGGTGGTAGGAAAATTGCTGTGAGAGGGAGACTGCTTGGGTTGTTTTAATAACTGAATTGATGAAAGGAAGTTTCAGTTCTGGCAGAGCAGGAAGTATGTATACCTGACCAAAGCTCATTTCTTCTGCATTAGGCCAAATCCAGAGGCAATATGGCTACCTGTTGTGAGGTAGCCCTTATGTCACCAGAATTCCTTATTTCTCACTAAAGAAAACAAGGGCCTTCGAAGTCCACAGGAGTAGACTTGCTGAACTTACACCAGAAGAAGCACTCTTTTTGCAGTTCCTGAAGCCATTCACAAGTTGCAGTGTATATATGAGCAAGCCATTCAGACTGGGAGAATCTCTTATCTGTATACAATAGTCTTGTTAAGAAAAGAGACACTTCACTCTGTGCTAGAGAATACAACTATTTAGGCTAGCATTCGTTGGCCACTAGTCCCCAAGTTTTTGTTATTAGAGACCAAAAAGTCCACAAATACACATACAGAATGCTATGGAAGAACTGAGGAATTAGAGATCAAATATACACAAATTTTCTAAATGCAGAAAACAAAATAATTGTAGTAACTAAAAAGTGGTTTTCGGTTTCCAGTTTCAGTTACCACTTTCTCTTTCTAATATGTGACTTTAATTTTCCAACAATAACAGTCACTTAGTTATATAGTGTGTAAGGATAAAGATGTCTGCCCTTACAAATTTAAATGACAAAAAATTAGCTAAACTTCCTTTTAGAGATTAGTTATCCCAATAGCCAATGGCCAACACCCGATATTATTCAAAATGGAAATACATGAATTTCTCTCAC